>NC_045168.1:7519221-7819221 GCF_900700415.2 Clupea harengus | reverse complement strand
CGGCGGCTTCGTTTCTGAGAAAATCAGATATGGAGCGTCTGGAGGCCCAGACTCGCCCATTTGACATTAAGAGGGCATGCTTCGTGACGGATCCTGAGGTTGAATTTGTGAAGGGAACTATTGTCAGCAGAGACGGGGACAAAGTCACCGTTAATACTGAGTATGAGAAGGTAAACAAATCCGTTTTACTTTCACATTTTATTTGAATAAATCTTTTAGACTGTTTTTAGATTATTTAGACACATACATTGTCATTTTAGGACCTAAATACTACAAAATGCATCTATATTCATCATTATATGTAGATTTCCATGATTGCAGGCCTGTGAAAAACACACGACTTTTGACTTCCGATGAATAATGTCCTCACTACAAAGATTTGTATGACTGACATATTCACTCCTTCTCAAAGACTGTAACTGTGAAAGAAGACAACGTCCACCAACAGAATCCACCAAAATATGACAAAATTGAGGACATGGCGATGTTAACCTTCCTGCACGAACCTGCTGTGCTGTTTAACCTCAAAGAGCGTTATGCAGCCTGGATGATCTACGTGAGTACAATGACAAGTGTGTCTTAGGTTCTCAGGAGATGTCAGATATGTTCAAACAAATCACGATCAATCTTATGTCTCTTTGTACAGACCTATTCTGGGTTGTTCTGTGTGACTGTCAATCCCTACAAGTGGCTGCCAGTGTACAACCAGGAAGTTGTTGAGGCTTACAGAGGCAAGAAGAGGACTGAAGCTCCTCCTCACATCTTCTCCATCTCTGACAATGCCTACCAGTACATGCTGTCAGGTAAAAAAGTCTTTATATATTCAAATCAAATCTGAGTGTTGTATACAAACATCAGCTAATAAACACTTAAAAAGGATATTTCATATTTTAGGTATAATCACTACATATACAGTACATATAAAACATATATATATAAAAAAAAACACAGGAAAATGAAATTAAATGAATTTGTTTGTTTTGTTGGTTTAGACAGGGAGAATCAGTCCTGCCTGATCACGTAAGTATACTATAGTAAAACTGTTTCTATTTCTGACTAAAGTGCTGGTACAAAATAATAACATAAAAACTAAATTCCTTGCCCTTCTTTCTAAGTGGAGAATCTGGTGCTGGGAAGACTGTGAACACCAAGAGAGTCATTCAGTACTTTGCCAGCATTGCTGCTGTTAGTGGGGTCAAGAAGGATCCAAATGACAAAAAGGTTGTTGAATTGAGACAGTGCCTCTTCTGTGTTTAATGCAAATTTCCCATAATCATAATGGCATTGACACTCATAGGTGTTTCTCTTCAGGGAACCCTGGAGGATCAAATCATCCAGTGTAACCCTGCTCTGGAGGCCTTTGGTAATGCAAAGACCATCAGAAATGACAACTCATCTAGATTTGTAAGTATAATTTTGGATTGACAAACGTCACTGAAGAAATGGTAATTAAATCCTAGCAATGCACAACAATGCTAACCTGACGATGTCATACTCATAATTCTAGTCAAAATATGAGTCTGATACTGCTCCATTGGGCTGTGATTATGGGGCGTGTTTAAACCGAACCAGGAAAAAAAATGCCTCTTCGCTCAATTGGATATACCTGCAACCAATCAGAGCAACGTAGTATGACCATAACGTAGACCATCGGGGCCAGCTGATAAATTAAACTTTTACCGGATCCCGTAGGAAGGACGGCAAAAACATATTTTCGATCAACAAATGCCTTGATCGCGTTTCTCTGTTCCTCTTTCAAAATGAATGCGCTGTCGATGTCTTCTAAAACGAATCTACAGATTTCAGCTCTCCAGCGGCAGCCATGTTTGTTGAAAATGAATTCATCCCAAACGCTCTTGGTGACGTGGTTTATTACGTTACTGTTGATCATCTGTCCATCATCGTATAAAGCCCGCCCTGACAATTTGATTGGTCTGGTAAAGTTTTTGGTCAGGCATATTTTCTCCCCAACGGAGCAATGCCAGACCGAACTTCCCGACCTAAAATGTTGTGGGCGGGGCTAAGTTCGTTTGGCATCCAGGCTACAAGCATGCATTATGAATGCTAAAAAAATGATTTCCATGTTTTTGTCAGGGTAAATTCATCAGAATCCATTTTCATGCAACTGGCAAACTGGCCTCTGCTGACATTGAGACATGTGAGTGTGCTTCAGTTCAATTACATCAAATCAAAATCTATTATTCCTGAAATGCTGAAAAACATTTATTTCCTCATCATTTGGCAGATCTCCTGGAGAAGTCTCGGGTGACTTTCCAGCTCAAGGCTGAGAGAGATTATCACATCTTCTACCAGATCCTCTCCCAGAGGAAACCAGAACTGCTGGGTTAGAATTCCCAAACTTTACCATAACATTACAATGTCCCTTACTGAGGAAGAAACTGATGAGAACCATATTCTTCCATTTTAGAGATGCTGCTCATCACAACCAACCCCTACGACTATGCTTTCATCTCCCAAGGACAGACCACAGTAGCATCCATTGATGATGGTGATGAGCTGATGGCTACTGATGTGAGTAAAGCTGCTGTTGTCTTTAAGTTAGTCTTCTGAAAGACCGCTGGATAGAAAAAACATTGGAGAATTATTATATTTGTAATCAGCTGTAGGAGCCCTGCAGTGTCCCTGTCCTTTTGAAGTATTACTATGTTAATAATAATAATAATAATAATAATAATAATAATAATAATACTTTAAACTCATATAGCGCTTTTCTAGGTACCCAAAGACGCTGGGTGATGTTGGGTTATAGTTATATACACAGCTAGTGAGTGTAATTCCACCACTTACTCTATTATTTACGCTACAGGAAGCTTTTGATGTGCTGGGCTTCACTGCAGAAGAGAAGATGAGCATTTACAAGCTGGTTGGTTCCGTCATGCACTATGGCAACTTGAAATTCAAGACGAAGCAGAGAGAGGAGCAGGCAGAGGCTGATGGCACTGAGGGTATGTTATCCAAACACTGCTTCATTATGATGAAAAGCACCACAGGCTTTTGCATCTTGACAGTCGATATTACCTGACCACACTGAATAATAACCAAAGATCGTTTTTTAGCTACTTAAAATCATGATATAACTACTCTTATTGAAGGTTTAGATCGATAGCTTCCCCTAAAAAATGTGGTCACAGAATTGTAGGGATGCACCGATACCGATACCAGTATCGGGTATCGGGCCGATACTTCGTTCAAATACTCGTACTCGTACTCGTTTTTGAATTGCCGATACCAAGCACCGATACCACTCAACAGTATTTCACTGCATGAAACTGGTCGGGCTATGCGGACACAAAATGTGATTTGTTGTCCTACCTGTCCTACCACTCTCTGCCGGACTAGTAAGTAGCTTATTTGCCGTCTTGTGTTGCACTTGCTTGATGTTTGACTGTTAGGAAAGTTTGTCATAGTGTCAAAGTATTTCAGTGTACAGGTTTCGCTAAAATTAGCCGCTAGCATCTCGTTAGCGATTAGCAATTCCGTTGTGCTGCCTTAACGGCGATTTGGGCTCATTTTAAGATAAATGACGACGACAGGAGTAAGGCACAGTGTAAGATCTGCACTGCTAAGGTGTCGAGGGGCGGAAAGGAAAGTACTTTGTTTAACACAAGCAATTTGATTAAACATCTGAAGACGCACCATAGTGCTAAGTACACAGAGTTCACTGATGCTAGTGGCGCAAGACCGAAGCAACCAATCTTAACTGACGTCTTGCAAAAGAAAAAACCGCGCGCGCACACACAGAGAGAGAGAGGTAGAGAGAAAGACAGTGCCACATAGATTAAGTGATTGTTTGTGTACTTGAGCAGGAGACTCTTTTGATCCTTTTGTAACTGAAATGTGCTCTTGTGCTAATCCAGTAATAGTTCTGTTCACTTTTTGTTAAGCAGACTGTGTTGTTAACTATGCAGCAAATTTAATTACCTTTATCTGGTTATATTTGCATTTTGTCTAATGTGATGATATTGTCTGTTTGAAGGCTCAGAAAGCTCTGTTTATTTTTGGCTTGGAATAGCCCTCTGTTAATTTTGTACTATAGGCTTGACATAATCTGCAGAGGATAAAATAAAATCTGCCTCCAAATGAATTGCACTTTCATGGAGACCAAATCTAAGAAGTATCGGTATCGGTACTCGGCATCGGCAAATACACAAATAAAAATACCCGTACTCGTATCAGTTTGTAATTAAGTGGTATCGGTGCATCCCTACAAAATTGTATTCATAAAATGTATCAATGCATAAATGTAATATTACTGCATATAGTATGTGTTTCTTAAAACAGATATAGACAAGGCTTGTTATCTGATGAACTTGAACTCTGCTGAAGTCGTCAAGGCCCTATGTAACCCAAGGGTCAAAGTAGGAAATGAGTGGGTCACCAAGGGACAGAGTGTCCAACAGGTAGGAGAGATGCAAGTTTTGGCAGATTTTTGTCCTCTTGTCAATTAAGTATTAAGTATAAGTATATTAAATATATGTATTAGGTACGTTTTCATTATTAACCCCTCATTTCGAAGGTGTCTTATGCCATTGGAGCCCTGGGCAAGTCAATATATGAGAAGATGTTCCTCTGGATGGTAATAAGAATCAACAGCCAATTGGACACTAAACAACCACGCCAGTACTTCATTGGTGTGCTGGATATTGCTGGATTTGAGATCTTTGATGTGAGTTTGTAAGACAAAACAAACATCTAGTTAAAAAAGAAACCTGATGCTATCAAAGGCTAACAATACATCTATTTCTTTTTTAGTTAAATACCTTTGAGCAACTGTGCATCAACTTCACTAATGAGAAGCTGCAGCAGTTCTTCAACCACCACATGTTTGTGCTCGAGCAAGAGGAGTACAAGAAGGAGGGCATTGTGTGGGTTTTCATTGACTTCGGCATGGACTTGGCGGCGTGCATTGAACTCATCGAAAGGGTGTGCAAATCTATAGTTTATATGTATAATTACTATTATTGTTAAACTGTCATTTTTAACACATTTTAAGATCTAGTTCCAGTTCCTTCCCTAGTGCAGTAAAATAACATATTTGTTTCAGAAATTAACTTACAATGTGCTACTATGGAGCATGAATGTGATTTCAGACCTAGATTTATTAAGAGAAAAACACACCAACAATTATCTGATATGTCTTATGTCTGTTTATACTACAGCCCATGGGGATCATGTCCATCCTTGAAGAGGAGTGCATGTTCCCCAAGGCCAGTGATGCTACATTTAAAGCCAAGCTTTATGACAACCACTTGGGCAAAAATCCCTGCTTCCAGAAGCCCAGACTAATCAAGGGGAGACCAGAGTCCCATTTCTCCCTAGTTCACTATGCAGGAATTGTTGATTATAACATTTGCAACTGGCTGGTGAAAAACAAGGACCCCCTCAATGAGACAGTTGTGGGACTGTATCAAAAGTCATCAATGAAGCTGCTGGGAACCCTTTTTGCTGGATATGCTGGGGCTGATGATGGTAAGCTATTTATCCATTACATAAAACAAGACCTTTATTATTTAGATGTAGAATCAGGACTGAGGAACCAGGACTGACAATCAATATAAAATCAAGCACACAACTGCCAACAACTGCCAAATACGGAAAAAAGAGAGAACATTGGCAAAAGTTAAAAACTGGGGTACACTCAAGGGTTTCCAAGTTGTTTCCATTATCCAAAAGTTGAATAATTTCAGTCCACATATAAATTAGGGTCATCAGAAATCTAATCCAACCTCCATCCCAAGCCGGAGTCTGTATTCAATTACGGACATTTATACTTTTGCTGCAGAGGCTGCAAAGAGCAAGGAAGCTGGTAAGAAGAAGAAAGGTTCTTCCTTCCAGACTGTGTCCGCTCTCCATAGGGTCAGTATGACTTACTAGTTCATGTATGATGTTTCTGTTCATTATGCATTGTACACAGGGTCAGTGATTACTGTTTCATTATCATAGTTCTAAACCTGTGAAAGACATACTCATGCTGTTCTGAACTCTCATTAAGTAAATACAAAATATCTTACAACAGGAGAACCTGAACAAGCTGATGACCAACTTGAGGTCGACTCACCCCCACTTTGTGCGCTGCATCATCCCCAATGAGACCAAGACTCCTGGGGCCATGGAGAATCCTTTGGTCATGCACCAGCTGCGCTGTAACGGTGTGCTGGAAGGCATCAGGATCTGCAGAAAGGGCTTCCCCAACAGGATCCTGTATCCAGACTTCAAACAGAGGTACAATCTGTAAATGTTTTGTCCTGACTACGTATATGATAACACTAAGAGGACATATCAAACAGACTATTTAACAATTTTTCAGATACCGTATCCTGAATCCTGCTGCTATCCCTGAGGGACAGTTTATGGACAGCAAAAAAGGAGCAGAGAAACTGCTGGGATCTCTAGATATTGACCATGAGCAGTACAGATTTGGTCACACTAAGGTGTTTCATTGGATAATGTTCCTATACCACCTTCAATATTAAATTAGCACGTTTCGTTAAGCCTAATGAAACTTTAAACGCCCAAACTGTTGATTTTAAGGTGTTCTTCAAAGCCGGTCTCCTGGGTGCCCTTGAGGAGCTGAGAGACGACCGTCTCACTATCATCATGACTGGTATCCAAGCAAGTGGTCGCGGTAATCTGGCAAGAGTTGAATTCCAGAAGATTGTTGACCGCAGGTAAATTGGTTTACTAATTAAATGGGAGTGTCATACCACCACTACAGTACTACTACTACTGTCCACTTCTGGAAAATATGATAAAATGCATTTGTTTTTCTACATATGTTGTTTTTCTATATATTACAGCATGTATACATTATTGCAAAAATTGGAAAAAATATGACCAAAACTGTCTATACATGATTCTTGGAATATATTATGGATGATTTAAAACAAATATTGCCTAACTGATGGCTTAAATAGGAATAAATGTTCAAAGAACATACTGTATCATTAAGTTAGCTGACACCATACAGTGTGTTAAAGGGGCAAACAAAAGGACATTTTCCACAGAATGACCTGGGTCCTTATTCACAAAGCACCTTAAAGCTAAAATAAGCTCCTAACTTGTCGATATAGGAGAAATTCCCCAAAAGAATGGCCATGTCAATCTCTACTTTGGGACTCCAACTTTCTTAGAGTAATTCACAAAGCCCCTTAGCACTAATAGTAGCACCTAACCCTGTGAGAACTAAGAAGCAGTCAAGAGGACTCATAACCCACTAAGACCAACTCCTAGAAGATACTAGTTTGGGTAGCGTATTCCGTTATTACTGATGAATTCGTTTTTCTTTGCAATACGCCCTAAAAGGCATGCCTAATCACCGGCACAGACCTGTCACTCATCAATCAATCACCAAGGTCATTGAAAGCAAGCTCATGACTTGATGTCAGCCAGCTTTGGGAATAGGATCTTTGGAGAGAACTTTCAGTTAGAAACTTTTGGTGTGACTTAGGAGTACTCTCAGTGGTAAGATCAAATGCTTTGTTAATACGGGTCCTGAAGTTTGTTTTAATGAAATAAATGTAATCGTCATGTTGGGAATTCATTTGGAGAAAAAATTTGCAATATATAAGATTTAGGATCAACTCCCTTTGCCTGATCACACAGCAAGGAAGCACTCGTAATCATCTTCCAACACATTTCTTCACAATGCAGTAGAGCCTTTTACTTTTACATTGAAAAATGTTGCATTCAGCATTCAGTTCCCAAGAAGCTCTCCTTCTTATCAAGTATGAAATGTATGTGGAGAATTTGAAAAAAAATTTGTGGCTAAATGGCCTTTCCTTTCCTTCCAGTTTTATTATACAAAAACTCGGAGGGCAAAAATAAATGATGTGATTCATGTGAACAGAGAATTGCTGAAATTGCTGATGTTAAAGTCAATGCATACTCACACACTACTATAAATGCAGTATATAGGTACAAAGGTTGAGCTGATGGTAAACTTGAATGTGAACATGTGCTACCCGTTGTACAGAAGTTACAATGTAATCACTAAAACATACCTATCACATTTCTTCCTGCGCTCAGATGAGAAAATGGACATATAATGACAATAACTCACATCAACCCTATTCTTCTACAATCTCCTGTTTGTTGCACACACGATATGACTTTCTTTCCCTTCCAAATTTTAAGGGATGCCCTACTCGTGATTCAGTGGAATGTCCGTGCATTCATGGGTGTCAAGAATTGGCCCTGGATGAAGATGTACTTCAAGATCAAGCCCCTGTTGAAATCAGCTGAATCTGAGAAAGAGATGGCCAACATGAAGGAAGAATTCCTGAAACTGAAGGAGGCCTATGCTAAATCTGAGGCTCGTAGAAAAGAGCTGGAGGAGAAAATGGTTTCTATTCTCCAAGAGAAGAATGACCTGCAACTTACAGTTCAGACTGTGAGTGAAGCTTATTTTCAATGTTTATAACAACTGCTTTTAACGATACATTTGTTTGACATATAGATGGAGGAGATATTTGTAAAATGAGCATTAAGCTGCCATGGCCATTTTCACCTACAGCAATCAATTACTCTTCACAGGAACAAGATAGTCTTTGTGATGCTGAGGAACGTTGTGAGGGTCTGATCAAGAGCAAGATCCAGCTTGAGGCCAAAAGCAAAGAGCTGACTGAGAGACTGGAAGATGAGGAAGAGATGAATGCAGAGCTGACTGCTAAGAAGAGGAAGTTGGAGGATGAGTGCTCTGAGCTCAAGAAGGACATTGATGATCTGGAGCTAACACTGGCTAAAGTGGAGAAAGAGAAACATGCCACTGAGAATAAGGTCAGTGAATGTGAAATAGGTGCAAGGTGATGGTAAGGGAACTCCCTATGCTAAAATGTTTGTATTCCTTCTATTCATTTAGGTTAAAAACCTGACTGAGGAGATGGCAGCTCTGGATGAAATCATTGCCAAGCTGACCAAGGAGAAGAAAGCTCTACAGGAGGCTCATCAGCAAACGCTGGATGACCTTCAGAGTGAGGAGGACAAAGTCAACACTCTGACTAAGGCCAAAGCCAAGCTGGAGCAGCAAGTTGATGATGTGTGTGTCCAGTTATCACCTTATTCAATTCTTTGTGTATTGCGCTGGTGTCTGAAAAATGAAAAACAATTCCTTTCCTACTATTTTTCAGCTTGAGGGCTCCCTGGAACAGGAAAAGAAGCTAAGGATGGATCTGGAGAGAGCTAAGAGAAAGCTTGAGGGTGACTTAAAGTTGACCCAGGAAAATGTGATGGACCTAGAGAATGATAAACAGCAGCTAGAGGAAAGGATGAAAAAGTATGTTTTCTGGATGACACATGAGACAAAACCAAAACCATTTCATTTCATTAATAAATATTCCAAAAAACAAACTATTATGATTACTCTAAAGATGATGAAATCTGTAATTTTTTACCACAGGAAAGACTTTGATATGAGCCAGCTTACCAGCAAGATTGAAGATGAGCAAGCTATGGGAGCACAACTCCAAAAGAAACTGAAGGAACTTCAGGTACAGAGGAAACAATTAGTATAAAAACTGAGTATACAATAGGAAATTTCATTTGAACCGATTCATGTTTTCTTGAAAAAAGGCCAGAATTGAGGAGCTAGAAGAGGAGCTGGAGGCTGAGAGAGCTGCCAGGGCCAAAGTGGAGAAGCAGCGGGCAGACTTGTCCAGAGAGCTGGAGGAGATCAGTGAGAGGCTGGAGGAGGCTGGAGGTGCCACTGCTGCCCAGATTGAGATGAACAAGAAGAGGGAGGCTGAGTTCCAGAAGTTGCGCAGAGACCTTGAAGAGTCCACTCTGCAGCATGAGGCCACCGCTGCCACACTGAGGAAGAAGCAGGCAGACAGTGTAGCTGACCTCGGCGAGCAGATTGACAACCTTCAGAGAGTGAAACAAAAGCTTGAGAAGGAGAAGAGTGAACTCCGTCTGGAGCTGGATGATGTTGTCTCCAACATGGAACAGGTTTCCAAAGCTAAGGTAAAGTATGAAAACTTTCATGAACAATAGTGTTTACATATCAAGAGTCGAGATGTTTCATGAACAATTTTCTTTTTTCAGGGAAACTTGGAGAAAATGTGCAGGACCTTGGAGGATCAGATGACTGAATATAGGACAAAGTATGAAGAAGCCCAGCGCGGCATCAATGATTTTTCTATGCAGAAAGCTAAGCTTCAAACTGAAAATGGTACATAACAGTTACACTGACATAACATGTTTAAACCTTAACACTCTCATGACAAGCTATCATGACTAACCATCATGTCTCAATCAAACAGGGGAGCTTTCCCGGCAACTAGAAGAGAAGGATTCTCTTGTCTCTCAGCTAACTAGAGGCAAACAATCCTACACTCAACAGGTTGAAGACCTTAAAAGACAACTGGAGGAAGAAATCAAGGTGTTTAGAAAACATACTATAACATGAATTACATGAATGATGAACATGCTGTTACAGCATAATGTATGGAAAATATGAATGTATTAATTTCTACTGTTGAAAAAATGTAATTATTGGCTACTTCTATGATCAATTTTTCCCAGGCTAAGAATGCGCTAGCCCATGCAGTGCAGTCTGCTCGCCATGATGCTGACCTCCTAAGGGAGCAGTTTGAGGAGGAGACGGAGGCCAAGGCTGAGCTGCAGCGCAGTCTCTCCAAGGCCAACTCTGAGGTGGCTCAGTGGAGAACCAAGTACGAGACTGATGCTGTCCAGAGGACTGAGGAGCTGGAAGATGCCAAGTAAGGCCCCCTGACCTGACGCTGTATGAACTGTTTAAAATCAAAGACTAAACATGGCTAGCACCATCATAATGTACACTTTCAATCTATTGTTACTCAGGAAAAAGCTGGCTCAGCGTCTGCAAGATGCAGAAGAAGCTGTGGAGGCTGTTAATGCTAAATGCTCCTCCCTTGAGAAAACTAAGCATAGACTGCAGAATGAGATTGAAGATCTCATGGTAGATGTGGAGAGATCCAATGCTGCTGCTGCTGCCCTGGACAAGAAGCAAAGAAACTTTGACAAGGTTACGAACCCATTTCTCCTAACTTCCAACAGTTCATGTAATATCGCATGAAAACTCATGCTCCATATTTCAATTTGATCAGGTCCTAGCGGAGTGGAAGCAGAAGTATGAAGAGGCTCAGACTGAGCTGGAGAGCTCCCAGAAAGAGGCCAGATCTCTTGGCACTGAGCTCTTCAAACTCAAGAACTCTTATGAGGAATCTCTGGATCACCTTGAGACCATGAAGAGGGAGAACAAAAACCTCCAAGGTCTGTAAAGACATAAAATCACGGCCATGTGCATGAACGGTGAAGTATTTGAACATATTTTTGTATGTGAACACAGTTTTGTTTACCCCATAGAGGAAATATCTGATATCACTGAGCAACTTGGTGAAACTGGCAAGAGCATTCATGAACTTGAAAAGGTCAGAAAGCTACTTGAGCAAGAAAAGGCAGAGATTCAAACTGCTTTAGAGGAAGCAGAGGTATGTTAAAAATAAAAATAAATGGTCAGTAATACTGGGACTGTTTCTTTGAATTGCTAAGGAATGTTCTATGTGTATATAATAATGTGCTATATTTAATATATATATTTCAACAGGGTACTCTAGAGCATGAGGAGGGTAAGATCCTTAGAGCTCAGCTGGAGTTCAACCAGGTCAAAGCTGATATTGAACGTAAACTTACTGAGAAGGATGAGGAGATGGAGCAGGCCAAGAGGAATCAGCAGAGAGTGGTGGATACCCTGCAGAGCTCCCTGGAGTCTGAGACTCGCAGCAGGAATGAGGCTCTCAGGCTGAAGAAGAAGATGGAGGGAGACCTCAATGAGATGGAGATCCAGCTCAGCCAGGCCAACAGGCAGGCATCTGAGGCCCAGAAGCAGCTCAAGGGTCTCCACGGGCATCTGAAGGTTAAAAAGCAGTATATAACGTCAGTCATAACTGTAGATGCAAATATGTCCATGTGCATTTACGATTTCTAAAATGTATCCATCAAAGGATTCTCAGCTTCATCTGGATGAAGCTATTCGTGCTAACGAGGATCTCAAAGAGAACACTGCAATTGTGGAGAGACGCAACAATCTGCTGCAGGCTGAACTGGATGAGCTGAGGTCCCTGGTGGAGCAGACTGAGAGAGGCCGGAAACTGGCTGAACAGGAGCTGCTGGACGTCAGCGAGAGGGTGCAGCTGCTGCACTCTCAGGTAAAATTCTAAACATGGTGGTTCTTCTGACTAATTCATAATACAACACAGACTATCATAAACATTCTTGTCTTCCCACATAGAACACCAGCCTGCTAAACCAGAAGAAGAAGCTAGAGGTTGATACATCCCAGCTGCAGACTGAAGTGGAGGAGGCTGTGCAGGAGTGCAGGAATGCTGAGGAAAAAGCCAAGAAGGCCATCACTGATGCTGCCATGATGGCAGAGGAGCTGAAGAAGGAGCAGGACACCAGTGCCCACCTGGAGCGCATGAAGAAGAACATGGAGCAGACCATCAAGGACCTGCAGCACCGTCTGGATGAAGCTGAGCAAATCGCCATGAAGGGTGGCAAGAAGCAGATCCAGAAGCTAGAGTCCAGGGTGAGTGCTGTATTTGACTGATTTGAGTTTATGCCTTGTTCAGTAAGGATATCTTTTCAAAATATAGTTTTGACGTTTGGTGTCTACATATAGGTGAGGGAGCTTGAAAATGAGGTTGAGATTGAACAACGCAAGGCCAGTGATGCTGTCAAGGGGATCCGCAAATATGAGAGACGCATCAAGGAGCTCACCTACCAGGTAAGTTGAATTTCATAAAATGTCTGGAAAAATGTCTTGATGTGTCTCTCCCTCACGTCACACAGATAAACAGTTATATAACGTCTACTTACCTCTTAATCTACAGACTGAAGAAGACAAGAAGAATCTGCATCGTCTCCAGGATCTAGTGGACAAACTGCAGATGAAGGTCAAGTCCTACAAGAGAACATCAGAGGAGGCTGTAAGTTTCCCATAATTCACCACTAATTTCATTCATACATACAGGGATCTTTTACCTAATTCCGTGACTAATTATGTTTTTCAGGAGGAACAGGCCAACGGCAGCTTGGGCAAGTTCCGCAAACTACAGCATGAGCTGGATGAAGCTGAGGAGAGAGCTGATATTGCTGAGTCTCAGGTCAACAAAATGAGAACCAAGAGCCGTGATGCAGGTGGCAAGGTAAATTCACACATTAACATAAAATCCACTATCAATGTTTTTCATTCAAAATAAATATACTAAATGATATACTAAGCACATGGGTCCATAATTAACACTAGAACGGCCAAGCAATTCACACCCCCTAGAACAACAGAGTCTGTCTGTTTTGAGTTTGCCTGTAAATTTTCAGTGATCATGGCCGTCAGCATGCAAGCAAAGTAAAGTCATCAAAGTCTACAAACATACTTACATACATACATACATGAATAAAAAGTTGGTCACCTATACATTTATACTGATGGTACAATGATGGAAATAAATGTCAATTCACACAATAACAGATCAGTGATGATTCTGTGAGGTCACAAACATAATCCACCAAATTAGGTTTTTACGACACCAGCTTGTCCACTGTCAAATCATGTGATCATGAGATTTATTTCTATATAAACTGTAAAGTCAGTTCTGAAGTCTCATTTTTTATAGGACATTAAAGTCCTTAAGACTACTTGACTACTATTTAGGGTTAGAGATGGCAAAAAATCATTCATTATTCAATGATGACCCCCCTCGGCCATTAATGCTAAAACTCCCACTCTAAGCTGAGGTATAACCTTTTATTTGACAGGAAAAATCACAGATCTATGTTCTTGCTACCAGCAGCTTTTCAGCCAATCACAACCAAAACTAGTGGGCAGCAATTCACCTTGATAACCTGTTTGCCTGATCAAGATATAAGATGCTTTCTTGAACAGTAAATTACTTGTTTGATTAAAACCGATTATACATCTATTTTCTTTCCCTTGCAGAAAGGTCATGATGAAGAGTGAAGCTCTGACTTGGACCTTTCCTAAGAGCATGTCTGCCTTACAGTGATTTAGTTGTCCTTTTAGCTGTGCTGTGTTACAGTAGATGGAATAAAAAGCGTGTCAAAAATATAATTCTGGTTGTCATATTTTAGTGTATGCTAGCACCTGATTAGTTATTGATGAAAAACCATCAAATAATACATTTTTGCTTCAAAGCAAGCTAAATTAACTTTAAAAGCAAGCAGATAATGAGCCAGCGCAAGGCAGTTGGCACAATGGTAGAAGTATGTATCCAAAAGCTTGTTTTTGAAAAATGCATTATGTACATGTTAGTTACTAATAACAGAACTGTGACCAGGAACATTTTCAGAATTTCGATTGAGGCCAGTCAGTTGCATTTGTGTGTGGGAATATATTGTTGGGGTGCAAGGATGAGAAGTTGGAGAGGCTGGACTAACTAACTTGGGGGACTGAACAAAGTTGCCCGAAAATCTCAGAAAATCACAGAAGAACCGTTACTTTCAACATAACTTATAATGTTCTTTGGTCATACTGGGTGCTCAAAAGATTACCTTAAAACTGAGTACTGTAAAACATGGCACTGAAGGACCTCACTTCTTTACATATCCAGAAAAATAAGGCTAGAAGTTAAGAAACACTCAACTATGTAAAACACTGTGTCCATAATGACTTCTGTGTATCTACTGAATGAATCACCTTCTACTGCACAACAATTCATCTCCACTAGTACTACAGGAGAAATATCATGTGACTGAGATTCAGAAAAAGGGTAGACAAGACAGTAGACAATAGAGATGTCTGTTAATTCACCTGACCTCATCTTCTGTCTTCATCACGCGAACATCCCCCTACGGTGAAAACATTACAACAAAGCTTAAATAATTTAGTGAGAAGAGTGCATCACTTTTTAAACAGAGTATAGTAATTCAGAAATCTCAGCTCTCACAGTGAAGCACAGACCTGGAGCCATGGGGGAGGAGTTTGGACTGGTCTTCAGAACAGGAGGGTGGGTTCGTCAAAGGCTGTGAAGAGTTGGCAAAGTATACATGTATAAAGACTGTTCTACAGAATACACATCTAATACAGATAATCATGTGATAAAATACATGTCCATAAATGTCCAAAACATGTAATGATGGTCTGACTACAGACATAATATTTTACTGAATTGTAGACTATTGCTCAACCATGTTGAGTGGCACAGTGACACACACCCATTCACAATTCACAGCTGACACTTCTACTGACATCTCACCGATGGTAAAATATTTTTTTTTGCAATCATAAAGAGGAAGGTACTGTACAAAAATATTTGTTTGACAGTTACGCAATAAAATGACCAGGCACGTGCACAGACATTTTGGGGGGCAGCTGCTCAAACCAAAAAATGGGCACCCATCGCCAAAATTATTAATGAAATTAAAAATAATAATAAATAAAAAAACACAGTAGGATATTCTCAACTTAAATTATTATTTTTGTTAACAAACTAACTCAAATTATCTCCTGAACATAACTCAGTCCTACACTTTGTCTGTCCTTCCTCATCCATGATGGGCTCCTCTGAACCAGGTAGGGTTACTGATTTTCCCTTATTTGTTTTACTAGTTGATGGCCTGATCCAAGATAAAAGAGAGCTGCTACCCTGAGCTGCTTGCTGGAGTTCCCTGTCCTTCTGCTTTTGGAGTCTCTCTTTTCTTGGCATTATTATTTTGTAAATGAGATAAATCAATGTTGTGCATAATGATCCAGAGTGACTTACATTATCTCTGTAAAGCTGACAACACAGTACACACACATTTTTTTTTACTGTTTTCTGACTGTTGAAGCATAAGCAGCATTACACTAATAATATACCACAATATACCTCACCAGACTGTCATGTAGCTCAACTTAAGACCTACTTTTCATTTCAATAATTTTAAATTAAATTTGTAGACCCGTAAAACTGCCATTAAATTCTCTGCCTGCCTGCCTGTTTGCCTGCCTGTGTCTGCCTGCCTGTAGGCTATCTCTCTCCCTGTCTCTCTTCATTAAACATGACAAACGTCAGTAAACAGCTGGACAAGGCTTTGAAATCACGGATTTCGTCAGTTTTGTGTTTGTTTATTTTTTTAGGAAACGTCGGACCAGTTGCGACGTAATGTTTTCAGCGGCGCTATGATGTTGTGGTTAATTTATCACCAAACAACGTCGGGGGATTGCACAAACACCTTCATTACCTGTTTGTCTGATGCTGCGGGTCAGAAAAGAAGTAGGCTGCAGCCTTTTGGCCGGGCGCTCAGCACTGCGTGAGCACCAAGTGGAGGAGGAGGAGGGAGGGGCGCGTGAGGGTTGTGAGCGTCGCGGAGCATGTCGGGGCGAAATTCTCACAAGAACTCAAATAAATGCCCCGTCATATATCAAAACACTTTTGAGGGGAATTGATGACAGAGTTATTTTTATTCTTAAATATTGATGAATGAAGAAAAAATTTGGCTCCAGCAGAAGGGGCACTTTTCTCATCCAGGGCAAAAGGGCAGGTGCTTGAGCACCACTAGGCGTCTATCTGTGCACGTGCCTGAAAATGACTATTGTTGACTAGTCAATAAAAGGACTATAGTATCATGTTAAAACCTCACCACAGTGTTGTTACAAGATATGTTTACATTACAATTTCTTAAAATAAAACTAGAAAAACAACATGGAAAGAATCTTGTACACAAAAGGACAAGATTGTTGTCAACGAAGAAAGACATAGAGGTAATGAAATTGTACGAACACATTTAAGGAATGTCTTCCCAGATCAGTCATTCAATCCATGGTACATTGAAGCACGTACCCACTTCACACAACAATCTACCAGTAACTGAATGACTATTCACAGCGAAAAACATGCTATGCTATACTATATAAACCATTTCTCAGGGACTTAGGTGACATGGTGCTGTATCAAGGATCCATCTTTGTGCATTCTTAACATTCATCCCGTCCACAATTACTGGCACCCCTGGTAAAGATGAGTAAAGAGGGATATAAGACATTCGTCTCTTGGTGAATTAGCTTAATCTTACACTGAAAAAATCCAATGAAGAAATTATTTTAAACAAAATCACATGTGCCACAATTATTGGCACCCCCTAGAAATACGTATAAACTCAATGTAACTGAAGAGTGTTTAGGAACACAAACTTGTCACGTCGGCGCTGACATCCGCTCCGGCCACGCCCCCTTTAGCACACTCTCACAGCTGCATTACACCCAACTCATCAGTCACGTCCACTCTCCACTCATTTCACTTCTCCAAATCACACACCTGGCAAGTCTCTACATATACTCCTCACTCCCCTCACCCCCGTGTCTGGTCTCATCGCTACATGGACAAAGTTACTGCCCGAGACAACCAGCTTCCACTACATCTAGCGTTCTCAGGATTCTGCTTCCTGGAAGACAAGTTAAGTGTTCTCTTTGCCCGCTGGAGTTCCGTGCTCTAAACCCCCGTGTAATTCAGTTCCGCTCCTCTGCGATTTATTCTGCGAGCAGTGACTCATAGTTTTCAGTTCCGTGCTCTTTCGGTTTACATGCTTTAGACTCTGTTGTTAGTTTTTCCCAGAGATTGACTCCTTGTGGGTTTGTTTCGTTTAGTCCTTGTAAAGTTTAATGGTTATTTCTCCAAAATTACCATCAGATGCCACTTCCATATCAACAGTTTATTTTGAAGGCATGCAAAAAAAAAGACCAAAAATCTAAGCACCTGGACTTGACTAAACACTATAGGGACTCTGTCCAGAAGGTCAGATGAAGCAAAAATAGAGCTTTTTGGCAACAAACACTCAAGGTTGGAGTGCCATAAAAATAAGGATGACTATACTGAAAATAACCTGATCCCCACTGATAGGTATGGTGGAGGGTCTGTGATGCTGTAGGGCTGTTTTTCCTCCAAAGTCCCAGGGAACCTCATTAGGTACATGGCATCATGGAATCCATGAAATACCAGGACATTTGAAATCAAAATCTGGCTGCCTCTGCCAGTAAACTAACACTTGGTCGTCCGGCAGGACAATGTTTAAAAACTCCTTCTACGCTCGCTTTGAGAGGACAGTGACCCTCCTGCAGTGGAGTTATCTGAACGCCAAGCCACCCTCGCAAGGTACCAGGCCCAGACGGCATACCAGGTGAGGCCCCTCAGGGGTTGCACTGACCAGCTAGCAGGGGGATTTAGTGACATCTTTAACCTCTCCCTCAGCCTGTCGGTACTCCCCACCATCGTCCCTGTGCCCAAGAACACCAAGGTCACCTGCATGAATGACTATCGCCCGGTAGTCATAATGAATTCACCTCTGTCATCATGAAGTGCTTTGAGCGGCTAGTCAAATCATTAATTTGAGCCACAGGTGGTTAGAATCGGTCACCGCACATCATCCCTGGTGATCACCAACACAGGCACCCCACAGGGATATGTGCTCAGCCCCCTCCTGTTCTCCTTGTTCACACATGACTGTACGGCAACGCACAGTTCCAACCTCATCGTCAAGTTTACTGACGACGAGTCAGCCTACAGAGAAGAGGTTGATACCCTGACAATATAGTGTCAGGATAACAACCTCTCTCTCAACGTAAGTAGGACTAAGGAGATGGTTGTGGACTATAGGAGGCAGCAGGAGGAGGAGCATGCACCCCTACACATCAACGGATCCGAAGTGGAAAGGGTCAGCTGCTTCAGGTTCGTCGGGGTGCATATCAGCAATGATCTCTCCTGGTCTGCTCACACAGACAAGGTGGTCAAAGGGGCCCGGAAACGTCTCTTCTTCTTGAGGAGACTGAAGAAGTTTAGCATGGACTCAGTCATTCTCACAAACTTCAACAGATGCACGATCGGTCTTGTACATGTAGACTGGAGAACAGTTTCTTTCCGAGGGCCATCAGGCTTCTCAATGGACAGTAAATCACTTTCGCCACTTTATTCACTTGCCACTTTGCACACACTTTGAACTACTGTTTGCACTACCGTAATTTCCGGACTATAAGCCGCTACTTTTTTCCCACTCTTTGAACCTCGCGGCTTAAACAATGACGCGGCTAATTTATGTATTATGATACCTTTGACTGTATACGGTGGCTTTGTGTTTACGGTGGCTTTGTGGAGCTAGGATGCTAGCATGGATGCAGCCGCATGGATGCTTAGCTCCACGCGATTTCTCAGTATTTCTCAATAACTTAACTAATGTCAAAATAACCACAGTCTACCGGCGTAGACAGAACACAACTCAAAACACTTAAAATAAAAGTTTACAACAATACAAATCCAGTCTTTTCAAGTTCTTTAGCTCACTGGTTTCAAACTAGCGTCTTTCTTCTATCTCGCTGTCTTCAATCTAACGTTCTACCTGAACAGTGTAAGGTCTGTGTTCTGTCCATGTCTAATTTCTGTGTTTGTCTCCCTTGTGTGGTCGCATGTTTGTTCCCGTGTCTAGTCCTCGTGCTTCCTTGTTCCCGCCATGTGCTTTCCCTGTGTTTGTTTGTCTGTGCCATGTGCCCTCTTGTTGTTGTCCGTGTCTCCACCCCTCACCTGTTCCCAATCTCCCGGGTTGTGTGTGTCATTGGGTTCACCTGTGTCCTGTTAATTCCCCTTGTTTAGTCCACCTGTGTCCTTGTCTGCCCCGCCTTGATTGTTCTCACCTGTCCCTCGTTATCTGTTGCCTGTGTGTATATATAGTCCTTGTTTTCTTGTTCCTCGTTGTGTCGTCGTAAGTTTGTGTTTGATGGTATGTTCCTTGTGTTTCCACTGCTCCTCGTGTATTCCTAGCGTTTAGCGCTTCTGCCTTGTTCAAGTGATTACTCGTGCTTCTGACCTCTGCCTGCCCTACTACTATTCTCCTGCCTATTCCCTGTCTGGATTTGTTTGCCTATTTTTGGACTGCCTACCTGTGTACCGAACCCTGCTAGTAAACGTTTATTCTTCTGAATCTACCCCTGTGCTGAGTCGTGCGATTGAGTCCTGCACAACACCCACCATTCGTAACAAACAGAAAGAAGAACTACCTTATTTCTGATTGACTCTTGCAACTGTGCTCTCTTAAAGCAACAGCGCACTTATCTTAACTGGCAAAACGAATAATATGCATCAGTATTGTATAACTTTTGATATTAATTTTAGGCTGTGTAAAGTTCATTTGTTTCAATGTACCGGTAGGCACCTGCGGCTTATAGACATGTGCGGCTTATTTATGTTCAAAAGAGTAATTTTTTTTTTATTCAGTGGGTGCGGCTTATATTTAGGTGCGCTCAATAGTCCGGAAATTACGGTATATGTTTAGTATATTGTATTGTATATTTAATTTCGTATAGTTAGTATATTTAGCACATTTATATTTTTTTACGTTAGTATAGGTTTATTATTATATGTTTATTATATGTTTAGTATATGTTCAGAGTATTTATATGTTATGTTATGTTATTTTAGGTTGTTGTGCAGTGCCTTGTCATACGAATTTCAGTGCCCAGTCTGACTCTGTGTTGTTCTGTGCATCTGACAATAAAAGACTTGAACTTGAACAAGATTTACACAAAAAGTCTAGAGACACAAAAATTGTTTACTGAACACAAAATCAAGCTTTTGCCATGGCCATCTCAGCCCCATGACATAAATCCCATAGAAAACCTGCCAGGTGAGTGCACAAGATTATTAAATGCAGGGGGGACAATAATTGTAGCATATGCAGTTGGGTTAAAAATAACTATT
This sequence comes from Clupea harengus, assembly GCF_900700415.2. Lineage (NCBI taxonomy): Eukaryota > Metazoa > Chordata > Actinopteri > Clupeiformes > Clupeidae > Clupea > Clupea harengus. Next base: position 7,798,486 of record NC_045168.1, on the reverse strand, counting down.
TCTTGATTAGGTTTTTTTTTATTTTCAGAATAAATTGGCCAGATTTGAAGGTTGGGGTTTGTCTCAGTATTTCAGTGTGAGAATAAGCTATTTTACTCATCTTTACCAGGGGTGCCAATAATTGTGGAGGAGACTGTACATGTACATCATGTATACATATATCTACAAAATACACATTTAATACAGATAATCATGTGATAAAATTACTGAATAATAGACTATTGCTAAACCATGCGCACATGTATCTGCCTGAGTGGCACAATTACACACACCCATTCACAATTCACAACACAATTATAACAACAACAAAATAATTTTTGACAATTACGCAATAAAATTACTATAATTTTACAAAATTTTACAAAAAGACCAAGGGTTGCTTACCTAATTTAATATCCAAAAAGCTCTTCGTTCAGCAAATGCAGCATAAATGATCCATATCCTCCAAAAGTGGTAACATCAAAAATAAAAATACAAAAGGGAAATTTAGATATAGATTTACCTAAGACACAGTGATTTCTTCAACATTTGTCAAAGTAACAGGGAAGACTGTCCGCTGTTCAATTAAAGGAGGAGTTCAGAGTGAACCGCTGACACAGGGGCGGCGCCAGGGGGGGGCTAGGTGGTGCTCTAGCTCCCCCTGGACTAGCCATAGCACCCCCATAGCACCCCCAAGAAAGTAATGGTTTATTTTATTATTGTTATTTAATTTCAGTCTACGTTATTTATTGTGTGATAATAATATTTAACTCACAAAAGAAAATAATAACAGATTGAAATTAACAGATTGTTTTAGACACAGAGCAATCATTCTGTCATAACCTTTGACCCAATTTTCACGTCGCACGCGTGAATGTTGACGTTACCGGACAGTTGCAGGAGAAAGCGAGCTAGTGCGTAGTAGTTTCAAGTTAACATCAACAATGCATCAGTTTTTGCTACCTAAAAGTCCACGTTTGGAAGAATGATTAAGAAACGAGAGTGACGTAGAAGAATAAGAGATTCCAGCGGTATCTGTTGTGGATTTTTAAGGAGAGGAACGTTGTGGTCAAGGAGGTCAACCCTCCACCACTACTGAGGGTGCTAACCATGGTGAGGGTGCTAACCATCAGTGATATTAGCATGAACGCTCAGGATGGTCCGAGAAGATCAAAACCCCAGAAATATCCACCTCGCATGTTTGGAGTCCAACAAATGAGTTTTTGTAAAAGCTGGTTGGAACAGTCTGGTGGTTGGAGTACAATGTAACCAAGGTATTGTTAGCTGTGTAACATTAATGAAAGCTGTCTGATTTGTTGCATGCATTGATTGCCCTGTGTCGCGGAAGACTCGTTGCGGTTGATTAGCAACGAAGATGCCCTTTTTTGTCGAAGATTTTAACTTTTGCCTTTTTCCTCTTTTTTGGATTTTTTTGGAGCCGCTTTAAAAAAAAAAATCAGAGACTCTAACCTAGGACAAGCAGCCTGTCTGTTTGCTAGGTATACATACGTGTGTATGTGATGATTGAGGATTGTGAACTGAAATAATATATACTTTTTTAACGTATTTCTGACTCTGTTTTGATTCTAGTTCATTCTATCTGCTATTCCAAGATTCATTTCACTCTGTCTGACATGGTAGTGGTCACCTGGCGCCCAACTTTAACCCTCACTACCACAACTTTAACCCTAACGCCCTAGTGTTTCAAAGTAATTTAAGTATTTGGGATTGCGGACTCTATAACATGCTGTATGCCTTTTGTCGGTGGCCGTTGCAGATGTACGCGTCAGTCGGAAGTTGCCTAAATGATAATAACAATACAATCGGTTTGTTTAGCGCTTTTCATGGACCCCAAAGACGCTTCAGAGAGCATGTAATCATGTAAACAGATGATAGACGATATGGTGTGGAATTGTTGTAGTAGAGAACCCTGTGACACATAGGCTATCCCCCTCATTTCATAGCACCCTCGCTAAAACGCCGAGCTCCCCCATAGCACCTGCAGAAAAAAATGTCTGGCGCCGCCACTGCGCTGACAGCATGAGGATGGGAATGGGGTGAGGTGGTGTGGTGTTGGAGGAGTGAGGTTGTCCTTAAAGGTCCACAGGCACAAACTATGATATTCTTCATGTTGCAGTGCACTACAATAACTGGCAAGTTAGGGCTGAGGTAAAAGAAAAACAATGTTTCTAGTATTAGGTATTACATTTTTTTGCAATGGAACCTTTCAGGATGCATTTTCTGATCTCTGGTACTCTAACTAAATCCATGCTCTATTATTTCAGAGAAGAGGGGGTACAAGCACATAACTGACAAATATTTAGTAGGTCCAAGAACACTTACCACTTTTAAAATTAACCATCACTTCAACATTATGCTTGCTGGGAAGTCTGAGATGTCTTGCCTCTCTGAACAAGGATCCAGACCTTCATGTAAGAACAATGAAAAAAAAACATTAATCTACACAAAATGACCAATCACAATCATAATCACCTTGTAGAATATGAGTAAGAGCATCCTGTACAAAAGCCCTGAAGGAAAACGAATGAAGTATCTTCAGACTTTACAAAACTATAACACAAGGGTAATACATATAGATAGCTGTGGGCACTGCAATGACTGCAAGTTGTCCAAGGCAAAGGAGGAGGTTAATACTGTAATGCTATTGAAGGAGGAGTTTCAACTGAACAGCTGAGATGAGATGACCTTTACACATGTATCATCACTTAGAACATCAGTGCTCCTCACAAGCTGTCTCCTCAATCAGACAGAGGCACTCAGCAGGAATTTCACAGGTTATCTTTGTCCTCAAGGACAATGGCAAGGAAACCATGCAGAGTAAACAAGACTGAGCAGAGAATCAGGTGTCACCATACAAGCAACCTGAGATGTCTACAACTCCCAAACATACCCTTAAGTGGGCTTCATAGTTCATCTGCTGATTCTGAATTAATTGTCATGACTTTCCCTCATGTATAAAAGCATATAACAAGAACATTATTATTGACATTAAAATAGCAAATTAACACAATTATATTTATATATAATGAAGGTCATTTTCAAATTTGGCTTTGGCAATAACTTTGCAATTAAAGAAAATTAAAAACAAACTAACAAAGAATATTCTGATCTGACCCTGATCCTGCAACTTCCATCAAAATGTTATGACAGTTTCCTCTAAGCAATTTACAAATTCCTACATTTACACATTGGGTTTCCAAAATGACTGAAATCAAAAGTTCAAAAGGTTTAAATCCTAATTGTGCCACAAATCAGACGTAACAGCGTGTTGGTCAATAAAACATCCAGCCATTTCACCTGTATTATACTACAGGTACCTAACACTCTATAGGTAATTCATGGGTCAAACTAAAGTACTACGTGTGAGGATGTTAATGAAAGATGTCTTAGCATTCATCAATGGTACTTGGACCTTGTTGTTCCCCTCGACCTGTTTCTTTAGCTGTCTATACTTAACCAGGTCACATTTATGCTACTTCCACTACTGTATTACTCTTCTATATGTAAGAGTCTAACGCAACTGGCCATTGCAAACAGTGACCTTGGACCAAAGGAGTCAATAGTGTATGATGGGTTTACACAACTGGAACAAGTTCAGTGACCTACACAAGCTGTTGTTCTCAGTCAAAGGAAGGCAGCAAGCAGATATTTCACAGGGCTATCTTTATCCTTAAGTCTGAAGGTAGAATAACAATACTGCACTGGCAGGATGGGACAATGTGAAGTGTGACTACCAGCTGGCAGCTGACTGACCTTGGCTATTCCTTGATTCGCTTCTAATAATAGCTGTAATCTATGCCTCTATGCAAGTCAAGGTATAATACTGGCATTTACTGGAAAACCTTTACCATACATACATTGTAACATTCTGTTTTGTCTTTCACCTTCACCACTTTAACCTGGCAACTGGATATCTTCTATAAAATATTCTGACTGAAAATTCCATTTTTTTGTAAAATATTTTCCTCAGGCTACTCATTCCTTGGACTAGAAGTTGATGACAAACGAAAAATTTGAAAGTGAAAGCAGTCAAACTATCAGCTTGTTTGTCTGAAACACATCACTCAAAGTTAAGTTTCACTGATCTGAAACAAGAAGCTGGGGCACTTCCTTATTAAGCTAGAAGCCAACATCGATGCAGACTTACCGTTTAGGGCTTTTGTTGGTTTGTAATGACTTAGTGTGGTGGACCCTCCACGTGAACGTGCTAACAGGTAGCCTACACAAATTTCAGCTGTCCCCCCAAAAAAATCACTTGCACTCAAATAATTCTCTATCACCTTATGGAGACTCCTCAGCTGTTCTCACAGCCTGATGGTTATTAACACCCCAGCTTGTTAGAATGGCCTTACTTAATACATGAACATTTCAACAATTTGAATGGATTTCAGACTCTTGTCAACTACTGACCCTCGAGGGGTCTTCAAGCTGTAAGTAACTGATGCCGTTAGCACACGACCTTAACCTTCAGGCACCTCCCTTCAGCACTGAGGCAACATTAATGGAAGAGGTGCTACATGCTGTTCTTCTCAATCAAACACAGGCACTCTGCAGGAATCTCACAGTGGTTTCTTTGTGCTTAAGTGAGAAGACTAAGGAATCAATGATGGGTCAAGGGGACAGGGCAAAGTGATGCTTTGTCATCATATGCCAGCAGACTGACCTTAACCTTCGCTGGAGTCAGTTACCAGCTAGGCTTTGTTATAGGCCACACATTTTAGCACCCGTGACCACAAGAGAACACTCATAAACAACACTTGAAGAATTTCAGATGAGGCAATATGCCATAAAGATCACTGGCAGACTTACTATGTCCATCTTTTAGGGCAGAGATGCTTTACAAAGACACAAACACATCACTGTTTTTTATTGCATTGTTTAAGGCATTTACATTTTTTTATGCAGCTACCACTGAACTTAACATAACAGAACATTCTCTGCATCAAAATCATATAGCTATGTGTACACATACTAATTTTCCTAAATAAGACTCGGTACAGCTTAATCTAAATACAACATACTAGTTTGGGTAATTCTTAATTAATACTTTCTAATGTGTCATCTCAGGTGCTATATATAATCAATTGGCAACTGATGAAGTATGGACCGCTCGGTGTAACTATTTCCTTTTATGGATTGGACAGTTGACAAAATAATTATGGATGCCCTTCCTTCACTGATGTTGTACCCCATTACCCTCACCAAACAGACACTGAAAACTCTAAAGAAATGCATGAAAACCTGTCACACAAATACTAAAGAGGTACAGAATACCAAGAAATATTATGATACATGACCTTTTCATTATTCCTTCTAAATCATCATTACTGTATAAGTCCAGCAGCATTTTATTTCTTGGCAAAAGCAATTATTTACTGTAACTTTAACAGTACTGAATGACCCAATTGCCCCCACCTTTCCATTCAAACCTAACTGGGGTGCAACAGCTGTCTATTTCTGCCACAGCCCTTATAAGAGAGCCGCTTGTTGTATATATATAACAGGGAGTTGTGTCTGCTAAAACTCCAGGTTATCATCCCATTACCCACAGGTAAGACAACCGGAGTGATCAAATGATAATTTACCTAAAACTTTAAGAGCTTTAAGATCCAACAGTTTATTGTGATTCTTTGATCATTGAAATGCTAAGAATTAATAATGACATTTTAGGGCTTGATAGATAATCTCTTTATTTTTTATTTTTCATTTCAGAGTAATCATTAAGACAGTGAACATCAAAGGTACTGTAGTTGGTTTTAAAACTTGTGTCTATACTGCACTTGTAATACAGTATACTCAGCATGACATTAAGCTTACTTAAACTCTTAAACTCAGTATCAATACTGGATGTGTAATTTAACTGTGACTCTAAAGTATATATAGATAATATAATGACATAATGAGTCATATATGGATATTCTCTGTGTCTTGCTGTGGTTGATCTGACTTGAACTGTGCTTGTTCTATCTCCATCAACAATCGTCTTGAATTATGCCATTTTACAGTGAACTGTCTGACTAATGATTAGTTGCGGTCGGTCATATTTACACACAAAAGTCATGCTGTCCAGTATCCAGTCGCCAGGCTTGATATATTTTTGTCAAAATAGCTGTACTTGTAAGTCTATGATGTGATCTTTATATTCTGACAATCTAATCTATTCAATCTATCTAATTAACATTATCAAGGACTAAACCATGGGTGACGCGCTGATGGCAGAGTTTGGGGCGGCGGCTTCATTTCTGAGAAAATCAGATATGGAGCGTCTGGAGGCCCAGACTCGCCCATTTGACATTAAGAGGGCATGCTTCGTGACGGATCCTGAGGTTGAATTTGTGAAGGGAACCATTGTCAGCAGAGACGGGGACAAAGTCACCGTTGATACTGAGTATGAGAAGGTAAACAAATCCGTTTTACTGTATTCTTTCACATTTTATTTGAACAAATCTTTTAGACTGTTTTTAGAACATTTTTGGCCTTAAAGACTACAAAATTCATCTATATTTATCATTATATGTAGAATTCCATGATTGCTGGCCTGTGAAAAACACACGACTTTTGACTTCCGATGAATAATGTCCTCACAACAAAGATTTGTATGACTGACATATTCACTCCTTCTCAAAGACTGTCACTGTGAAAGAAGACAACGTCCACCAACAGAATCCACCAAAATATGACAAAATTGAGGACATGGCGATGTTAACCTTCCTGCACGAACCTGCTGTGCTGTTTAACCTCAAAGAGCGTTATGCAGCCTGGATGATCTACGTGAGTACAATGACAAGTGTGTCTTAGGTTCTCAGGAGATGTCAGATATGTTCAAACGAATTATGATCAATCTTATGTCTCTTTGTACAGACCTACTCTGGGTTGTTCTGTGTGACTGTCAATCCCTACAAGTGGCTGCCAGTGTACAACCAGGAAGTTGTTGAGGCTTACAGAGGCAAGAAGAGGACTGAAGCTCCTCCTCACATTTTCTCCATCTCTGACAATGCCTACCAATACATGCTGTCAGGTAAAAAAGTCTTCATATATTCCAATCAAATCTGAGTGTTGTATTCAAACATCAGCTAAAAAAAACTTTAAAAGTATATTTCATATTTTAGGTATAATTACTACATATACATATAAAAGATGTATAAAAAAAAACACAGGAAAATGAAATGAATTTGTTTGTTTTGTTTGTTTAGACAGGGAGAATCAGTCCTGCCTGATTACGTAAGTACAATATAGTAATGCTCTTTCTATTTCTGAATAAAGTGCTGGTAGAAATTAATAACATAAAAACTAAATTCCTTGCCCTTCTTTTTAAGTGGAGAATCTGGTGCTGGGAAGACTGTGAACACCAAGAGAGTCATTCAGTACTTTGCCAGCATTGCTGCTGTAGGTGGAGGCAAGAAGGATCCGAATGACAAAAAGGTTGTTGAATTGAGTCAGTGCCTCTTCTGTGTTTAATGCAAATTCCCTATAAACAAAATGGCAGTGACACTGATAGGTGTTTCTCTTCAGGGAACCCTGGAAGATCAAATCATCCAGTGTAACCCTGCTCTGGAGGCCTTTGGTAATGCAAAGACCATCAGAAATGACAACTCCTCTAGATTTGTAAGTATAACTTTGGATTGTCAAACGTCACTCAAGAAATGGTAATACAATCCTAGCAATGCACAACAATGCATTATGAATGCTAAACAAATGATATCCATGTTTTTGTCAGGGTAAATTCATCAGAATCCATTTTCATGCAACTGGCAAACTCGCCTCTGCTGACATTGAGACATGTGAGTGAGCTTCAGTTCAATTACATCAAATCAAAATCTATTATTCCTGAAATGCTGAAAAACATTTATTTCCTCATCATTTGGCAGATCTCCTGGAGAAGTCTCGGGTGACTTTCCAGCTCAAGGCTGAGAGAGATTATCACATCTTCTACCAGATCCTCTCTATGAGGAAACCAGAACTGCCGGGTTAGAATTCCAAAACTTTAACATAACATTACCACATGACCCTTACTGAGGAAGAAACTGATGAGAACCATATTCTTCCATTTTAGAGATGCTGCTCATCACAACCAACCCCTACGACTATGCTTTCATCTCCCAAGGACAGACCACAGTAGCATCCATTGATGATGGCGATGAGCTGATGGCTACTGATGTGAGTAAAGCTGCTGTTGTCTTTAAGTTAGTCTTCTGAAAGACCGCTGGATAGAAATACATTGGAGAATTGCTCTATTTGGTTCTGATCTGTTTTCATCTGTAGGAGCCCTGCAATGTCTCTGTCCTTTTGAAGTTTACTATGTTAATAATAATAATAATAAATATAGCTGCAAGCAGCGATGCGGATTCCTCCAAAGATTGCGAAACCAGGGGAAAATGTATATTCTTCACAATTTTGGAAAGAAGAGTAAAAGAAGGAAAGAAGAGTGAAGAAGGGAAAGAAGAAAAGAAAGAAGTGTCTTGCTAAAGGACGCTTCGACAGGGAATTGAACTTACAACCTTCTGATTACCAAGCGACTTCTCTACCCCTGTACCACTGACGCCCAGGTTAATGTCTCAAAGATTTGCTTAGATATTACTTCACTTCTTGTTTGTTGGCTTTTCTGCTGAATTTGAGTGGCTGTACCGGACAAACGGTTGTGAGGATCAAAATTCTATGAATACGTTTTGTGAGGCTTGGTCTGAAGATCATCTCTGGTGATTTTGAAGAAGATTTGACACAAATTGTAGGAGGAGTAGGCTTTCAAAGGTTTTTTGATAAAACCGGGAATAACCGAAAATCTATACAACCGAAAATTGTCGCCATTGAACGTTGAATTCGTCTTTATCCAAGGAATCCAATGGTACCTCATTTTTGAAAATCGGTCAAACGGTTCAAAAGTTACAGTGTTAACAAAAGTCCAACTTTGACCCGTTGGTGGCGCTAGTGTGGTCTAGTGGGAGACATGAAACTTGGTGTGAGTAAAGAAGGGACTGTCCTTAATGAGTGTGCCAAATTTCAAAAAAAGTTACCATATGGGATTTGAGAAAAAATGTAGGAAGAGTAGGCTTTCAAAGCAGTTTGATAAAACCGGGAATAACAGAAAATCTATACAACCGAAAATTGTCGCCATTGAACGTCGAATTCGTCTTGATTCAAGGAATCCAATGGTACCACATTTTTGAAAATCGGTCAAACGGTTAAAAAGTTGTGTGTGTTAACAAAAGTCCAACTTTGACCCGTTGGTGGCGCTAGCATGGTCTAGTGGGAGACATGAAACTTGGTGTGAGTAAAGAAGGGACTGTCCTTAATGAGTGTGCCAAATTTCAGAAAAAGTTACCATACGGTTCTAGGGGCTGCCATTGACTCCCATGGTACAAGAATAATAAAGCCTACAATAACAATAGGTTTCCTCCTAACGGAGGAATCCTAATAATAATAATACGTTTAGGTACCCAAAGACGCTGGGTGATACTGGGTTACATATAGTTATACACAGCTAGTGAGGGTAATTTCACCACTTACTCTATTATTTACGCTACAGGAAGCTTTTGATGTGCTGGGCTTCACTGCAGAAGAGAAGATGAGCATTTACAAGCTGACTGGTTCCATAATGCACTATGGCAACTTGAAGTTCAAGACGAAGCAGAGAGAGGAGCAGGCAGAGGCTGATGGCACTGAGGGTATGTTATCCAAACACTGCTTCATTATGATGAAAAGCACCACTGTATCTTGACAGTCAATTTTACCTGACCACACTGAATAATAACCAACGTTGTGACAAAGATTGTTTTTTAGCTACTTAACATCATGATATAACTACTCCTATTGAAGGTTTAGATCGATAGCTTCCCCTAAAAAACATGGTCACAAAATTGTATTCATAAAATGTATCAATGCATAAATGTAATACTACTGCATATAGTATGTTTTTCTTAAAACAGATATAGACAAGGCTTGTTATCTGATGAACTTGAACTCTGCTGAAGTCGTCAAGGCCTTATGTAACCCAAGGGTCAAAGTAGGAAATGAGTGGGTCACCAAGGGACAGAGTGTCCAACAGGTAGGAGAGATGGAAGTTTTGTCAGAACTTTGTCCCCTTGTCAATAAAGTATTAAGTATAAGTATATTGAATATATGTATTAAGTATGTTTCCATTATTAACCCCTCATTTCGAAGGTGTACTATGCCATTGGAGCCCTGGGCAAGTCAATATATGAGAAGATGTTCAACTGGATGGTAGTGAGGATCAACAGCCAATTGGACACTAAACAACCTCGCCAGTACTTCATTGGTGTGCTGGATATTGCTGGATTTGAGATCTTTGATGTGAGTTTGTAAGACAAAACAAACATCTAGTTAAAAAAGAAACCTGATGCTATAAAAGGCCAACAACACATCTATCTCTTTTGTAGTTAAATACCTTTGAGCAACTATGCATCAACTTCACTAATGAGAAGCTGCAGCAGTTCTTCAACCACCACATGTTTGTACTGGAGCAAGAGGAGTACAAGAAGGAGGGCATTGTGTGGGTTTTCATTGACTTTGGCATGGACTTGGCGGCGTGCATTGAACTCATCGAAAAGGTGTGTAAAGCTATAGTTTATATGTATAATTACTATTATTGTTAAAATGTCATTTTTAACACATTTTAAGATCTAGTTCCAGTAAAATAACATATTTGTTTCAGAAATTAACTTACAATGTGCTACTATGGAGCATGAATGTGATTTCAGACCTAGATTTATTAAGAGAAAAACACACCAACAATTATCTGATATTTCTTATGTCTGTTTATACTACAGCCCATGGGGATCATGTCCATTCTTGAAGAGGAGTGCATGTTCCCCAAGGCCAGTGATGCTACATTTAAATCCAAGCTTTATGACAACCACTTGGGCAAAAATGCCTGCTTCCAGAAGCCCAGGCTAATCAAGGGGAGACCAGAGTCCCATTTCTCCCTAGTTCACTATGCTGGAATTGTTGATTATAACATTTGCAACTGGCTGGTGAAAAACAAGGACCCCCTCAATGAGACAGTTGTGGGACTGTATCAAAAGTCATCAATGAAGATGCTGGGACAACTCTTTGCTGGATATGCTGGGGCTGATGATGGTAAGCTATTTATCCATTACATAAAACAAGACCTTTATTATCTAGATGTAAAATCAGGACTGAGGAACCAGGACTGACAATCAATATAAAATCAAGCACACAACTGCCATATACGAAAAAAACGGAGAACATTGGCAAAAGTATATGTAAGACGTAGCTTTCCTAGACCAATGAGGGAATAGGCGTCTGGAAGGTTTGAGTGGATGCGTCCCTCTCCTCGCTTTGCTGAAAACATTTATTGCCACACCTTTCTTAGTACGACAATCATTAATCTGACTCCATTTTCCTTGTCTGAGTCCACTCTATTAGGAACTCAGCCTTAGCTCCTAGCTTTTAATGTATATTAGTACCGGGTTTTGCAGGCTGATCTCCAACTCATTCTTTTGTACACCTATCGTCTGTATATGAATTCCTCCCTTACTTTTTAATAACCGGATTTGTCTTGGAATAGTGTCACTTAGGATAATGCCACGGCCGATTGACATGTCCACGACACAGGCTGAAATTATTCTGGATCTACCTCAGAGGTCTTAAAGTCCCGTTACGGGGCCTTGCAGCTTGTTAGTTCGACTTGGTTCAGGGACGGGCGCCAGGCTGCAGTACGATTCCGTATAACCATTCGATCCAGAGCAGAGGCTGGGGCAAACCACCGCTATATAATACAATTAACAGTTCTCTGTAGCATGTCTAGTCCAGTTGAGATAGCCAGTTCCCTCAAAGTTTTACGCTTGTGGCCACTTTGGGCATGGAACTACCTCTAGCCCGTCATCTGTGGGAACACCGGAAGTCTTAAGTGAAGAATATAAGTCTAAAACACCACATGAAACATAAAAACACTTAGAGAGCATGAACATACCTGGCTGCTTAGAAATAACTACTCACACGGTTGTGAGGGAGATCTGAAGACAGAAGTTCTCCAAGTGCTCCAAGTTCTTTGACTGTCTTACCCTTAAGTACCCATTTTAGTCCTGCATCTGGCCTAATAATTACCCCCATAGATAAGAGGTTTCTCAAGATGAGACTCACACATTAAAGGCCCCGTCACACCATAACGTTCTTGTCAACGTTCTATGACGTTAGAGGAAACGTTGGTAATCGTCCACGGTCGCTGGTATAGCACCAGAAGAGCGTTGTGTGAAAGCTGGTGAACGCTGTAATCGTCAGTAATCGTCGGTGATCGGCGGAGAACACTGGTCCGAAAATACATTTTTGAACATGCACAAAAGTTCTCATGGAGACCAGCGTTCTCTAACGTTTAATTTAAACGCTGGAGAACTTTCGTGGAACGTTTTATTAACTTTGCACGCGTTTGGCTATCATAGTCAGTCTTGGGTAGGGTAGACTGAGTACAGTTGATGCACCCGAAATAACTTATGTGCGCAGCAATCCTGAGACGTGATTTTTAGTTTGGACATGCCTACTAATGTCCTCTTTGATCCCGGGAAATTTGAGCACCTAACCCATCTCTCATACAAAGATATCGGCGAAAGTTTTTTCACCAAGGGAAGATCTTGATTTTATCATGTCCCTTCTACAATTAATATGTTATTAACCATACGTGATCAACAAACGCAACTTACATCATTGCAAACGTTATTCTGTGCACTATACATCGACATATGCAATGCTATCATGTCATGCAAGGTCATTGCATAATCTAGCAAAAAGCGGAGTGGAGGGTATATATGCTTGCTTGAGCCCAGCATGAAGTAGATGTACTGAACTTGAACATAGCTGAGCACTGTTATAGCTGGTGCTGTTCCATGGCAGATGGATATGATATGAAGACGCTTGTGACATGGACAATGTGTGTGGATGTGTTTATGTTGTCTAATAATAAACATTGAGAAACACAAATTCAGTGTAAAATTGAAATCATTTATTTTAATAACATAAAACCCCAGGAATAACGCCCGTTATTTCGTAAATCACAGTAATAATAACAGTAAATCTTCGTCCGAAGACATTGCTAGTGAAAGAGGCTTTGTATTCTTCTTACTTTCAGCAGCATTTATCATCTTCTTACTTGCAGCAGCGCTAGTAGCAGACACGTCAGCACACGTTTGTCGCGTACCAGTGACACGTCGCTGTTACATGCACATATATACATGTCTATGGTTACATGCTCCTCATGCGTGAGTCCCACGCTAGTAGTCATGCGTCAGTCCTACGCTATTCTTTCGTTAAGTCACACGCCAGATGTGTCCACCTCGCCCTAGAACGCTCGAAATTGAACGATTAGAAAGTTCAGAGAACGTTGACCAGAACGTTATGGTGTGACGGGGCCTTTACAACCAAAATGGAGGGAGTTCTCACCCAAATTTGGGGTGGACCCCCTCCAAAGAGAGATACCTTTGCACTCTCATAGAGACCAGAATTATCAGGTCTCTGATATCCATGTTTTAATTAATATATATACAGCTGTAGAACTGAGACCATTTTCCCACTCAGATTGAGACCATTCAAATAAACCCAAACATGACAAAGAAATCATATTACAATGCAATATTTCACTTAAACATTCTTACATTCATTTCTCTGCCCCTAGTTTCACCCCGGCATGGAAAAGTACAGAGATAGAACCAGAGACATAGGTTTGAGATAAGAGTCTCAGCAGGGAGTGGGAAGATCAACATTTTGGGACCGTGCATCTCTGGAATGTTTGTTGGGGCCACCATAAACCAACACCTAGGCCCCACCAAATGAGCAGAGGAAGAATGCCATCTGTGATTTTCCAATCCTAAGATCCATTTCTGCCTTACATATAAAACTGGGGTACACTCAAGGGTTTCCAAGTTGTTTCCATTATCCAAAATTTGAATAATTTCAGTCCACATATAAATTAGGGTCATCAGAAATCTAATCCAACCTCAACCCCAAGCCGGAGTCTGTATTCAATTACGGACATTTATACTTTTGCTGCAGAGGCTACAAAGAGCAAGGAAGCTGGTAAGAAGAAGAAAGGTTCTTCCTTCCAGACTGTGTCCGCTCTCCATAGGGTCAGTATGACTTATTAGTTCATGTATGATGTTTCTGTTCATTATGCATTGTACACAGGGTCAGTGATTACTGTTTCATTATCATAGTTCTAAACCTGTGAAAGACATACTCATGCTGTTCTGAACTCTCATTAAGTAAATACAAAATATCTTACAACAGGAGAACCTGAACAAGCTGATGACCAACTTGAGGTCGACTCACCCCCACTTTGTGCGCTGCATCATCCCCAATGAGACCAAGACTCCTGGGGCCATGGAGAATCCTTTGGTCATGCACCAGCTGCGCTGTAACGGTGTGCTGGAAGGCATCAGGATCTGCAGAAAGGGCTTCCCCAACAGGATCCAGTATCCAGACTTCAAACAGAGGTACAATCTGTTAATGTTTTGTCCTGACTACGTATATGATAACACTAAGAGGACATATCAAACAGACTATTTAACAATTTTTCAGATACCGTATCCTGAATCCTGCTGCTATCCCTGAGGGACAGTTCATGGACAGCAGGAAGGGGGCAGAGAAACTGCTGGGATCTCTAGATATTGACCATGAGCAGTACAGATTTGGACACACTAAGGTGTTTAATTGTATAATGTTCCTATACACACCTTCAATATTAAATTAGCACATTTTGTTAAGCCTGATGAAACTCTAAACGCCCAAACTGTTGATTTTAAGGTGTTCTTCAAAGCCGGTCTCCTGGGTGCCCTTGAGGAGCTGAGAGACGACAGGCTCACTATCATCATGACTGGTATCCAAGCAAGTGGTCGCGGTAATCTGGCAAGAGTTGAATTCCAGAAGATTGTTGACCGCAGGTAAATTGGTTTACTAATTAAATGGGAGTGTCATACTACTACTACTACTACTAAGTGTCCACTTCTGGAAAATATGATAAAATGCATTTGTTTTTCTACAAATGTTGTTTTTCTATATATTACTGCATGTATACATTATTGACAAAATTGGAAAAAATATGACCAAAACTGTCTATACAAGATAGTGGGGACAAAAGCCTTCATGGTTCTTGGAATTTATTATGGTTGATTTAAAACAAATATTGCCTAACTGATGGCTCAAATAGGAATACATGTTCAAAGAACATACTGTATCATTAGGTTAGCTGACACCATACAGTGTGTTAAAGGTGCAAACGAAAGGAAATTTTCCACAGAATGACCTGGGTCCTTATTCACAAAGCACGCTAACAGAAGCTCCTAACTTGTCGATATAGGAGAAATTCCCCAAAAGAATGGCCATGTCAATCTCTACTTTGGGACTACAACTTTTTAAAGCTTAATTCCGGAGCCCCTTAGCGCTAATAGTAGCACCTAACCCTGGGGAAACTAAGAAGCAGTCAAGAGGACTCATAACTCACTAAGACCAACTCCTAGAAGATACTGGTTTGGGTAGCGTATTCTGTTATTACTGATGAATTAATTTTTCTTTGCAATACGCCCTAAAAGGCATGCCTAATCACCGGCACAGACCTGTCACTCATCAATCACCAAGGTAATTGAAAGCAAGCTCATGACTTGATGTCAGCCAGTTTTGGGAATAGGATTTTTGGAGCGAACTTTCAGTTAGAAACTTTTAGTGTGAGTTAGGAATACTCTCAGTGGTAAGATCAAATGCTTTGTTAATACGGGTCCTGAAGTTTGTTTTAATGAAATAGATGTAATCGTCATAGCACTTTCATTATCAATGTCTGATGAGATTGAAGATTAACTCCTTTTGCCTGATCACACAGCAAGGAAGCACTCGTAATCATCACACATTTCTTAACAATGCAGTAGAGCCTTTTACTTTTACATTGAAAAATGTTGCATTCAGCATTCAGTTCCCAAGAAGCTCTCCTTCGTATCAAATATGAAATGTATGTGGAGAATTTGACATTTCTTTTTTGGCTAAATGAACTTTCCTTTCCTTCCAGTTTTATTGTACAAAAACTCTGAGGGCAAAGATAAATTATGTGATTCATGTGAACAGAGAATTGCTGAAATTGCTGACGTTAAAGTCAATGCACCCTCAAACACTACTATAAATACAGTATATGGGTACAAAGGTTGAGCCGATGGTGAACTTGAATGTGAACATGTGCTACATGTTGTACAGGAGTTACAATGTAATCACTAAAACATGCCTATCACATTTCTTCCTGCGCTCAGATGAGAAAATGGACTTTAAATCACATCAACCCTATTCTTCTACAATCTCCTGTTTGTTGCAGACACGATATGACTTTCTTTCCCTTCCAAATTTTAAGGGATGCCCTACTCGTGATTCAGTGGAATGTCCGTGCATTCATGGGTGTCAAGAATTGGCCCTGGATGAAGATGTACTTCAAGATCAAGCCCCTGTTGAAATCAGCTGAATCTGAGAAAGAGATGGCCAACATGAAGGAAGAATTCCTGAAACTGAAGGAGGCCTATGCTAAATCTGAAGCTCGTAGAAAAGAGCTGGAGGAGAAAATGGTTTCTATTCTCCAAGAGAAGAATGACCTGCAACTTACAGTTCAGACTGTGAGTAAAGCTTATTTTCAGTGTTTATAACAACTGCTTTTAACGATACATTTGTTTGACATATAGATGAAGGAAATATTTGTAAAATGAGCATTAAGCTGCCATGGCCATTTTCACCTACAGCAATCAATTACTCTTCACAGGAACAAGATAGTCTTTGTGATGCTGAGGAACGTTGTGAGGGTCTGATCAAGAGCAAGATCCAGCTTGAGGCCAAAAGCAAAGAGCTGACTGAGAGACTGGAAGATGAGGAAGAGATGAATGCAGAGCTGACTGCAAAGAAGAGGAAGTTGGAGGATGAGTGCTCTGAGCTCAAGAAGGACATTGATGATCTGGAGCTAACACTGGCTAAAGTAGAGAAAGAGAAACATGCCACTGAAAATAAGGTCAGTGAATGTGAAATAGGTGCAAGGTTATGGTAAGGGAACTCCCTATGCTAAAATGTTTGTATTCCTTCTATTCATTTAGGTTAAAAACCTGACTGAGGAGATGGCAGCTCTGGATGAAATCATTGCCAAGCTGACCAAGGAGAAGAAAGCTCTACAGGAGGCTCATCAGCAAACGCTGGATGACCTTCAGAGTGAGGAGGACAAAGTCAACACTCTGACTAAGGCCAAAGCCAAGCTGGAGCAGCAAGTTGATGATGTGTGTGTCCAGTTATCACCTTATTCAATTCTTTGTGTATTGCGCTGGTGTCTGAAAAATGAAAAACAATTCCTTTCCTACTATTTTTCAGCTTGAGGGCTCCCTGGAACAGGAAAAGAAGCTAAGGATGGATCTGGAGAGAGCTAAGAGGAAGCTTGAGGGTGACTTAAAGTTGACCCAGGAAAATGTGATGGACCTAGAGAATGATAAACAGCAGCTAGAGGAAAGGATGAAAAAGTATGTTTTCTGGATGACACATGAGAAAAACCTAAACCAATTTATTTCATTAATAAACAAACTATTATGTTTAGTCTAAAGACGATGAAATCTGTTTGTTTTTTTTACCACAGGAAAGACTTTGATATGAGCCAGCTTACCAGCAAGATTGAAGATGAGCAAGCTATGGGAGCACAGCTCCAAAAGAAACTGAAGGAACTTCAGGTACAGAGGAAACAATTAGTATAAAAACTGAGTATACAATAGGACATTTCATTTGAACACATTCATGTTTTCTTGAAAAAAGGCCAGAATTGAGGAGCTAGAAGAGGAGCTGGAGGCTGAGAGAGCTGCCAGGGCCAAAGTGGAGAAGCAGCGGGCAGACCTGTCCAGAGAGCTGGAGGAGATCAGTGAGAGGCTGGAGGAGGCTGGAGGTGCCACTGCTGCCCAGATTGAGATGAACAAGAAGAGGGAGGCTGAGTTCCAGAAGTTGCGCAGAGACCTTGAAGAGTCCACTCTGCAGCATGAGGCCACCGCTGCCACACTGAGGAAGAAGCAGGCAGACAGTGTAGCTGACCTCGGCGAGCAGATTGACAACCTTCAGAGAGTGAAACAAAAGCTTGAGAAGGAGAAAAGTGAACTCCGTCTGGAGCTGGATGATGTTGTCTCCAACATGGAGCAGGTTTCCAAAGCCAAGGTAAAGTATAAAAACTTTCATGAACAATAGTGTTTACATCAAGAGTCCAGATGTTTTTGATCTTTCTATTTTCATGAACAATTTTCTTTTTTCAGGGAAACTTGGAGAAAATGTGCAGGACCTTGGAGGATCAGATGACTGAATATAGGACAAAGTATGAAGAAGCCCAGCGCGGCATCAATGATTTTTCTATGCAGAAAGCTAAGCTACAAACTGAAAATGGTACATAACAATTACACTGATGTAACATGTTTAAAAATGAACACTCTCATGACAAGCTAGCTATCATGACTAACTATCATGTCTCAATCAAACAGGGGAGCTTTCCCGGCAACTAGAAGAGAAGGATTCTCTTGTCTCTCAGCTAACTAGAGGCAAGCAATCCTACACCCAACAGGTTGAAGACCTTAAAAGACAACTGGAGGAAGAAATCAAGGTGTTTAGAAAACATACTATAACATGACTTACATGAATGATGAACATACTGTTACAGCATAATGTAAGGTAAATATGAATGTATTAATTTCTACTGTTGAAAAAATGTAATTATTGGCTACTTCTATGATCAATTTTTCCCAGGCTAAGAATGCGCTAGCCCATGCAGTGCAGTCTGCTCGCCATGATGCTGACCTCCTAAGGGAGCAGTTTGAGGAGGAGCAGGAGGCCAAGGCTGAGCTGCAGCGCAGTCTCTCCAAGGCCAACTCTGAGGTGGCTCAGTGGAGAACCAAGTACGAGACTGATGCCGTCCAGAGGACTGAGGAGCTGGAAGATGCCAAGTAAGGCCCCTGACCTGACGCTGTATGAACTGTTTAAAATCAAAGACTAAACATGGCTAGTACCATCATAATGCACACTTTCAATCTATTTCTACTCAGGAAAAAGCTGGCTCAGCGTCTGCAAGATGCAGAGGAAGCTGTGGAGGCTGTTAATGCTAAATGCTCCTCCCTTGAGAAAACTAAGCATAGACTGCAGAATGAGATTGAAGATCTCATGGTAGATGTGGAGAGATCCAATGCTGCTGCTGCTGCCCTGGACAAGAAGCAAAGAAACTTTGACAAGGTTACGAACCCATTTCTCCTAACTTCCAACACTTCATATAATATCACATGAAAACTCATGCTCCATATTTCAATTTGATCAGGTCCTAGCGGAGTGGAAGCAGAAGTATGAAGAGGCTCAGACTGAGCTGGAGAGCTCCCAGAAAGAGGCCAGATCTCTTGGCACTGAGCTCTTCAAACTCAAGAACTCTTATGAGGAATCTCTGGATCACCTGGAGACCATGAAGAGGGAGAACAAAAACCTCCAAGGTCTGTAAAGACATGAAATCACGGCCATGTGCATGAACGGTGAACATATTTTTGTATGTGAACACAGTTTTGTTTACCCCATAGAGGAAATATCTGATATCACTGAGCAACTTGGTGAGACTGGCAAGAGCATTCATGAACTTGAAAAGGTCAGAAAGACACTTGAGCAAGAAAAGGCAGAGATTCAAACTGCTTTAGAGGAAGCAGAGGTACGTTAAAAATAAAAATAAATGGTCAGTAATACTGGGACTTTTTTTTTTAATTGCTAAGGAATGTTCTTTGTGTATATAATAATGTGCTATATTTAATATATATATTTCAACAGGGTACTCTAGAGCATGAGGAGGGTAAGATCCTTAGAGCTCAGCTGGAGTTTAACCAGGTCAAAGCTGATATTGAACGTAAACTTACTGAGAAGGATGAGGAGATGGAGCAGGCCAAGAGGAACCAGCAGAGAGTGGTGGATACCCTGCAGAGCTCCCTGGAGTCCGAGACTCGCAGCAGGAATGAGGCTCTCAGGCTGAAGAAGAAGATGGAGGGAGACCTCAATGAGATGGAGATCCAGCTCAGCCAGGCCAACAGGCAGGCATCTGAGGCCCAGAAGCAGCTCAAGGGTCTCCACTCGCATCTGAAGGTTAAAAAGCAGTATATAACGTCAGTCATAACTGTAGATGCAAATATGTCCATGTGCATTTACGATTTCTAAAATGTTTCCATCATAGGACTCTCAGCTTCATCTGGATGAAGCTGTCCGTGCTAACGATGATCTCAAAGAGAACACTGCAATTGTGGAGAGACGCAACAATCTGCTGCAGGCTGAACTGGATGAGCTGAGGTCCCTGGTGGAGCAGACTGAGAGAGGCCGGAAACTGGCTGAACAGGAGCTGCTGGACGTCAGCGAGAGGGTGCAGCTTCTGCACTCTCAGGTAAAATCCAAAACATGGAGGTTCTTCTGACTAATTCATAATGCGACACAGACTATCATGAACATTTTTGTCTTCCCACATAGAACACCAGCTTGCTGAACCAGAAAAAGAAGCTAGAGGGTGATACATCCCAGCTGCAGACTGAAGTGGAAGAGGCTGTGCAGGAGTGCAGGAATGCTGAGGAAAAAGCCAAGAAGGCCATCACTGATGCTGCCATGATGGCAGAGGAGCTGAAGAAGGAACAGGACACCAGTGCTCATATGGAGCGCATGAAGAAGAATATGGAGCAGACCATCAAGGACCTGCAGCACCGTCTGGATGAAGCTGAGCAAATCGCCATGAAGGGCGGCAAGAAACAGATCCAGAAGCTAGAGTCCAGGGTGAGAGCTCTATTTTACTGATTTGAGTTTATTCCTTGTTCAGTAAGGATATCTTTTCAAAATATAGTTTTGACGTTTGGTTCATGTGTCTACATAGGTGAAGGAGCTTGAAAATGAGGTTGAGATTGAACAACGGAAGGCCACTGATGCTGTCAAGGGGATCCGCAAATATGAGAGACGCATCAAGGAGCTCACCTACCAGGTAAGTTGAATTTCATAAAATGTCTGGAAAAATATCTTGGTGTGTCTCTCCCTCACATCACATAGATACACAGTAATACAACGTGTACTAACCTCTTCCTTTACAGACTGAAGAAGACAAGAAGAATCTGCATCGTCTCCAGGATCTAGTGGACAAACTGCAGATGAAGGTCAAGTCCTACAAGAGAACATCAGAGGAGGCTGTAAGTTTCCCATAATTCACCACTAATTTCATTCATTCATACAGGGATCTTTCACCTAATTCCGTGACTAATTATGTTTTTCAGGAGGAACTGGCCAACGGCAGCTTGGGCAAGTTCCGCAAGCTACAGCATGAGCTGGATGAGGCTGAGGAGAGAGCTGATATTGCTGAGTCTCAGGTCAACAAGATGAGAACCAAGAGCCGTGATGCAGGTGGCAAGGTAAATTCACACACTCAAATCCATAAAATCCACTATCAATGTTTTTCATCGAAAAAATCCATTGATATTGCATGGCAAGTATCTGCTTACTAAGCACATGGGTCCATAATTAACACTAGAACGGGCAAGCAATTCACACCACCTAGAACGACAGAGTCTGTCTGTTTTGAGTGTTCAGTGATCATGGCCCTCAGCATGCAAGCAAAGTAAAGCCATCAAAGTCTACAAAACCCAAATTAGGTTTTTACGACACCAGCTTGTCCACTGTGAAATCATGTGATCATGAGATTTATTTCTATATAAACTTTAAAATCAGTTCTGAAGTCTCATTATTTATAGGACATTAAAGTCCTTAACACTACTTAAATTAGCCTATCTGATGGTAGAGATTGCAAAAAATCATCCATTAATCAATGATGACCCCTCGGCCAATAATGCTTAAACTCCCACTCTAACCTGAGGCATAACCTTTTATCTGACAAGAAAAATCACAGATATATGTTCTTGCTACCAGCAGCTTGTCAGCCAATCACAACCAAAACTAGTGGGCAGCAATTCACCTTGATAACCCGTTTGCCCGATCAAGATACATATTTGTTGAACAGTAAATTACTTGATTGATTAAAACAGATTATACATCTATTTTCTTTCCCTTGCAGAAAGGTCATGATGAAGAGTGAAGCTCAGACTTGGACCTTTCCTAAGAGCATTTCTGCCTTACAGTGATTTAGTTGTCCTTTTAGCTGTGCTGTGTTACAGTAGATTGAATAAAATGTGTGTTAAAAATATCATTCTGGTTGTCATATTTTAGTGTATACTAGCACCCGATTAGTTATTGATGAAAAACCATCAAATAATACATTTTTGCTTCAAAGCAATACATTAACTATAAAAGCAAACAGATATTGAGCCAGCACATGGCAGCTGGCACAATGGTAGAAGTATGTATCCAAAAGCCTCTTAAAGAATGTATATGTTACTAATACAGAACTGTGACCAGGAACATTTTCAGAATTTTGATGAAGGTCAGTCAGTTGCTTTTATGTGTGGGAATATATTGTTGGGGTGCAATGATGAGAAGTTGGAAGGGCTGGACTAACTAACTTTGTGGACTGAACAAAATTGGCCAAAAATCTCAGAAAATCACAGAAGAATCGTTACTTTCAAAATAACTTATAATGTTCTTTGGTCATACTGGGTGCTCAAAAGATTACCTTAAAACTGAGTACTGTAAAACACTGAAGGACCTCACTTCTTTACATATCCAGAAAAGTAATGCTAGAGGTTGAGAAACACTCAACTATGTAAAACACTGTGTCCATAATGACTTCTGTGTATCTACTGAATGAATCACCTTCTACTGCACAACAATTCTTCTCCACTAGTACTACAGGGGAAATATCATGTGAATGAGATACAGAAAAAGGGTACACAAGAAAGTAGACAATAGAGATGTCTATTAGTTCACCTGAAAAATTTAAATGGACTTAACCTCATCTTCTGTTTTCATCACGCGAACATCCCCCTACAGTGAAAACATTACAACAAAGCTTAAATAATTTACCGGTAGTGAGAAGAGTGCATCACTTTAAACAGAGGATAGAAATGTAGAAATCTCAGCTCTCACAGTGAAGCACAGACCTGGAGCCATGGGGGAGGAGTTTGGATTGGTCTTCAGAACAGGAGGGTGGGTTCATTAAAGGGTGTGAAGAGTTGGCAAAGTATACATGTATAAAGACTATGTTCTACGGAGTTCACATCTAATACAGATAATCATGTGATAAAATACATGTCCATAAATGTCCAAAACATGTAATGATGGTCTGACTACAGACATAATATTTTACTGAATTGTAGACTATTGCTCAACCATGTTGAATGGCACAATGACACACACCCATTCACAATTCACAGCTCACACTTCTACTGACTTCTCACCAATGGTAAAATACTTTTGTTTGCAATCATAAAGAGGAAGATACTGTAAAAAAATATTTGTTTGACAGTTACGCAATAAAATGACTATTGTTGACTAGTCAATAAAAGGACTATAGTATCATGTTAAAACCTCACCACAGTGTTGTTAAAAGACATGTTTACATTACAATCTCTTAAAATAAAACTAGAAAAAACAACATGGAAAGAATCTTGTACACACAAAAGGACATAAACAATGCTAGCAATTGTTGTCAACGAAGAAAGACATAGAGGTAATGAAATTGTACAAACACATTTAAGGAATGTCTTCCCACATCAGTCATTCAATCCATGGTACATTGAAGCACGTACCCAGTTCACACAACAATGTACTGTACAAGTAACTGAATGACTATTCACAGGGAAAAACATGCTATGCTATATAAACCATTTCTCAGGGACTAAGGTGACATGGTGTTGTATCAAGGATCCATCTTTATGCATTCTTAACATTCATCCCGTCCACAATTACTGGCACCCCTGGTAAAGATGAGTAAAGAGGGATATAAGACATTCATCTCTTGGTGAATTAGCTTAATCTTACACTGAAAAAATCCAATGAAGAAATTATTTTAAACAAAATCACATGTGCCACAATTATTGGCACCCCCTAGAAATACGTATAAACTCAATGTAACTGAAGAGTGTTTAGGAACACAAACTTGTCACGTCGGCGCTGACATCCGCTCCGGCCACGCCCCCTTTAGCACACTCTCACAGCTGCATTACACCCAACTCATCAGTCACGTCCACTCTCCACTCATTTCACTTCTCCAAATCACACACCTGGCACGTCCCTACATATACTCCTCACTCCCCTCACCCCCGTGTCTGGTCTCGTCGCTACATGGACAAAGTTACTGCCCGAGACGACCAGCTTCCACTACATCTAGCGTTCTCAGGATTCTGCTTCCTGGAAGACAAGTTAAGTGTTCTCTTTGCCCGCTGGATTCCGCTCCAGCACGTTCCCTGTCACCTGGATTCCTCTCCAGCGAGTTCCGTGCTATAAACCCTCGTTTTTTCAGTGACTTTCTTGTTCGGCACTGCACGGTCCTCTGCGCTTTATTGTCTCCAAAATTACCATCAGATGCCACTTCCATATCAACAGTTTATTTTGAAGGCATGCCAAAAAAAGACCAAAAATGTAAGCACCTGGACTTGGTTAAACACTATAGGGACTCTGTTCAGAACCGTGTTCTATGGTCAAATGAAGCGAAAATTGAGCTTTTTGGCAAAAAACACACAAGGTTGGCTATACTGAAAATAACCTGAAGTATGCTAGAGGGTCTGTGATGCTGTGGGGCTGTTTTTCCTCCAAAGCCCCAGGGAACCTCATTAGGTACATGGCATCATGCAATCCATGAAATACCAGGACATTTGAAATACAAATCTGGCTGCCTCTGCCAGTAAACTGAACCGCTGTAGAGCCGACAAACTTTAGACAAAAGACCACAAGATGAATCAAAGATTTCTGGAGGTGTATTTCAAGGTACTCCTGCAGGGAGTCAATTCCAACATCAAGTAGAGGCAGGCAAAAGACTAAAGGGCATCACAGTGTTACAGGTTAAATACTAGTCAGTCATGGGAGGTTACAGTGGGGTCAAGGGTCAACATTGGGGATGTTTTTACAGGTCAAGGTTGGGAAGGGGGCATGTGAGTGGGAGGGGAGGGGAGGTGACCTTCCTACGGAAGGTTCCGGAACACACACACAAAGGCAAGATGGTGGACAGATGATGTGTATCCCCCCACCTAGGGCAGGCAGGATGTCTGCTAGGGTGTCAAGAGCAGACATTCATGAGGCCTACTTAGCATAGGCCATGGTTTTGGCTTCCCAAGGGTGTGCCCAGACTGTCAATACACATGGCACACACACACACACACACACACACACACACACACACACGAGAACATACTTTCAATGCGATGGTAAGTATATAAATTAATGGTAATATCAATTTCCAACAAAACTAACACTGGGTCGTCTGGCAGGACAATGTTTAAAAACTCCTTCTACGCTCGCTTTGAGAGGGACCGTGACCCTCCTGCAGTGGAGTTATCTAAACGCCAAGCCACCCTCACAAGGCACCAGGCCCAGACGGCATACCAGGTGAGGCCACTCAGGGGTAGGGATGGGTATCGTTTGGTTTTTATCCGATACCGGTACATAACCGATACTTTTAAAACGATACCGGTGCCTAAACGGTGCCGGAACCGATACTTTTTTTTTTTTAAAGCGCAAAGCGACGATTGACAACATTAAAGAAAGGCTTTTTTTATTGCCAAGGCAATTTTTTTTCTTCAAATTGAACAATATATGAACTGTTTAAAGTATATTATAAATATAAATACATACAAAAGACTTGGCTTCCAACTACAGCTTCAAACTTTTTAACTTCAAACTATGAACATTATATTAACTGTAAACAACAGTTTATAGTATACTTAAATAAATATAAATAAATACAAAAAACAGCTTCAAACTTCTTTTGCAAAAATATGAGCATATTTGCCTTTGGAGTCAAAAATGTATTATTTTGTTTGCATTTATTTCATGAAATTTCACCATTTCATGATTTGTTTATACCTATCTTTTCTATCTTGTTCATAGTTAATCTTGTTACTTGAACACACTGAGTACGAGAAAATGTGTACTGCCCCTTTAAGAGACTACCGTTGGTAGTTTATCTGTCATCTCCGTTTATTTTTCAGTCTTCAGTTGCTGATCTGCCGTTGACTCTTGCCTTCTCTCCCCTCTTTTCACGCAATTATTTTGTTGCATTTGCTGCACGTCGCGATGTTTGAATCTTTTTGTGCGAAATACAGCCACACTTTTGACCGTTTACCTTTCGGTATTTTCTCTGTTAAAAGGTTGATGGCTAGTTCTGTTTATGCTTGCCTGCTCTTCACTGTCATAAGACTGTTGCTATGAAAACACCAATGAGCGTGAGCGACACAGGACAAAGTTTACATTGGAAGCTGGGGCAGTTTTACATGTGCCCCACGGAATCTGCCTAGAGACCGTGTTCAATTGGCTCAGGCACCGAAATGAAGCACCGAAATCTGCGTTGCATTTCGGTCCGGGTAGATACCGGTTGTATTGGAACCGGTTCCATATTGGTACCGGTTCTCGGTACCCAACCCTACTCAGGGGTTGCACTGACCAGCTAGCAGGGGTTTTCAATGACATCTTTAACCTCTCCCTCAGCCTGTCGGTAATCCCCACCTGCTTCAAGAGGACCACCATCGTCCCTGTGCCCAAGAACACCAAGGTCACCTGCATGAATGACTATCGCCCAGTAGCACTGACCTCTGTCATCATGAAATGCTTTGAGCGGCTAGTCAAATCATTAATTTGCTCCTCGCTGCTTTCCACCCTGGACCCTATGCAGTTTGCATACCGGTCCAATAGGTCTACAGACGACACCATCAGCCTGACAATGCACAACGCTCTCTCCCACCTGGACAAAGGGAAAACGTATGTGAGGATGCTGTTCATTGACTACAGCTCAGCATTCAATACCCTAATCCCCTCCAGACTCGTCTCCAAGCTCGTGGACCTGGCACTAAACACCTCCCTATGCAGGTGGATCTACGACTTCCTGATGGGGAAGCCACAGGTGGTGAGAATCGGTCACCGCACCTCATCCACGGTGTTCACCAACACAGGCACCCCACAGGGATATGTGCTCAGCCCCCTCCTGTTCTCCTTGTTCACACATGACTGTACGGCAACGCACAGTTCGAACCTCATCGTCAAGTTTACTGACGACACAACCATTGTGGGCCTCATCACTGACAGCGACGAGTCAGCCTACAGAGAGGAAGTTGATACCCTGACAACATAGTGTCAGGATAATTACCTCTCTCTCAACCTTCAGTAAGACTGAAGGAGATAGTTGTGGACTATAGGAGGCGGCAGGAGGAGGAGCATGCACCCCTCCACATCAATGGATCAGAAGTGGAAAGGGTCAGCTGCTTCAGGTTCCATATCAGCGATGATCTCTCCTGGTCTGCTCACACAGACAAGGTGGTCAAAGTGGCCCTGAAACGTCTCTTCTTCTCGAGGACACTGAAAAAGTTTGACATGGACTCAGTCATCCTCACAAACTTCAACAGATGCACGATAGAGAGCATTCTGACTGGTTGCATCACAATGTGGTATGGGAGCTGCACAGACAGGGACTGCAAAGTCATATGCAGTGTGGTAAGATCTGCAGAGTTCATCATCGGCAAGGGGCTCCGAGCCCTGCAGGTCACCTACCACACACGATGCCTCAGAAAAGCTGGCAGGATTCTAAAAGACTGTTACCACCCATCCTACAGACTTTTTACACCGTTGCCATCTGGCAGACGATACCGGAGCATTCGGTCTCGTACATGTACACTGGAGAACAGTTTCTTTCCGAGGGCCATCAGGCTTCTCAATGGACAGTGATTCACTTTCGCCACTTTATTCACTTGCCACTTTACACACACTTTTAACTACTGTTCGCACTATATGTTTAGTATCTTGTATTGTATATTTAATATATTTCGTATAGTTAGTATATTTAGCACATTTATAGTTTTTTTTTACGTTAGTATAGATTTATTATTATGTTATTATATTTATTGTATTTTTAGTATATGTTCAGAGTATTTATATGTTATGTTATTTTAGGTTGTTGTGCAGTGCCTTGTCATAAAAAAATGTAGTGCCCAGTATGACTCTGTGTTGTTCTGTGCATCTGACAATAAAAGACTTGAACAAGATTTACACAAAAAGTCTAGATTTACACAAAAATTGTTTACTGAACAGGTGAGTTTAAAAGGAGAGTGCACAAGATTATTAAATGCAGGGGGGACAATAATTGTAGCATATGCAGTTGGGTTAAAAATACATTTCTTGATTAGGTTTTTTTTTATTCTCAGAATAAATTGACCAGATTTGAGGGTTGGGTTTTGTCTCAGTATTTCAGTGTGATAATAAGCTAATTTACTCCTCTTTACCAGGGGTGCCAATAATTGTGGAGGAGACTGTACACGTACATCATGTATACATGTATCTACAGAATACACATTTAATACAGATAATCATGTGATAAAAAACATGACATAATATTTTACTGAATAATAGACTATTGCTAAACCATGCGCATATGTATCTGCCTGAGTGGCACAATTACACACACCCATTCACAATTATAACAACAAAAAAATATTTTTTTGACAATTACGCAATAAAATGACTATCATTTTACAAAATTTAACAAAAAGACCAAGGGGTGCTTACCAATTTTAATATCTAAAAAGCTCTTTGTTCAGCAAATGCAGCATAAATTATCCATATCATCCAAAAGTGGTAACATCAAAAATAAAAATACAAAGGAAAATGTAGAAATAGATTTACCTAAGACACAGTGATTTCTTCAACATTTGTTAAAGTAACAGGGAAGACTGTCCGCTGTTCAATTAAAGGAGGAGTTCAGAGTGAACCGCTGACAGCATGAGGATGGAAATGGGGTGAGGTGGTGTGGTGTTGGAGGAGTGAGGTTGTCCTTAAAGGTCCACAGGCACAAACTATGATATTCTTCATGTTGCAGTGCACTACAATAACTGGCAAGTTAGGGCTGAGGTAAAAGAAAAACAATGTTTCTAGTAATAGGCATTCCATTTTTTTGCAATGGAACCTTTCAGGATGCATTTTCTGATCTCTGGTACTCTAACTAAAACCATGCTCTATTACTTGAGAGAAGAGGGGGTACAAGCACATAACTGACAACTATTTAGTAGGTCCAAAAACACTTACCACTTTTAAAATGAGCCACCACTTCAACATTATGCTTGCTGGGAAGTCTGAGATTTCTTGCCTCTCTGAACAGGGACCCAGACCTTCATGTAAGAACAATTAAAGAAAACATTAATCTACACAAAATCGAAATCATAATCACCTTGTAGAATATGAGTAAGAGCATCTTGTACAAAAGCCCTGAAGGAAAACGAATGAAGTATCTTCAGACTTTACAAAACTATAACACAAGGGTAATACGTATAGATTGCTGTGGGAACTGCATTGACTGCAAGTTGTCCAAGGCAAAGGAGGAGGTTAATACTGTAATGCTATTGAAGGAGGAGTTTCAACTGAACAGCTGAGATGAGATGACCTTTACACATGTATCATCACTTAGAACATCAGTGCTCCTCACAAGCTGTCTCCTCAATCAGACAGAGGCACTCAGCAGGAATTTCACAGGTTATCTTTGTCCTCAAGGACAATGGCAAGGAAACCATGCAGAGTAAACAAGACTGAGCAGAGAATCAGGTGTCACCATACAAGCAACCTGAGATGTCTACAACCCCCAAACATACCCTTAAGTGGGCTTCATAGTTCATCTGCTGATTCTGAATTAATTGTCATGACTTTCCCTCATGTGTCACAGTATTTAACAAGAACATTATTATTGATATTAAAATAGCAAATGAACACAATTATATGTATCTATAATGAAGTTCATTTTCAAATTTGGCTTTAGCAATAACTTTGCAATTAAAAAAAATGAAAAACAAGCTAACAAAGAATATCCTGATCTGACCCTGATCCTGCAACTTCCATCAAAATGTTATGACAGTTTCCTCTAAGCAATTTACAAATTCCTACATTTACACATTGGGTTTCCAAAATGGTTGAAATCAAAAGTTCAAAAGGTTTAAATCCTAATCATGGCACAAATCAGATGTAACAGTGTGTTGGTAAATAAAACATCCAGTCATTTCACCTGTATTATACTACAGGTACCTAACACTCTATAGGTAATTCATGGGTAAAACTAAGGTACTACGTGTGAGGATGTTAATTAAAGATGTCTTAGCACTCATCAATGGTACTTGGACCTTGTTGTTTCCCTCAACCTGTTTCTTTAGCTGTCTATACTTAACCAGGTCACATTTATGCTACTTCCACTACTGTATTACTCTTCTATATGTAAGAGTCTAACGCAACTGGCCATTGCAAACAGTGACCTTGACCAAAGGAGTCAATAGTGTATGATGGGTTTACACAACTGGAACAAGTTCAGTGACCTACACAAGCTGTTCTTCTCAGTCAAAGGAAGGCAGCAAGCAGATATTTCACAGGGCTATCTTTATCCTTAAGTCTGAAGGTAGAATAGCAATACTGCACTGACAGGATGGGACAATGTGAAGTGTGACTACCAGCTGGCAGCTGATTGACCTTGGCTATTCCTTGATTCGCTTCTAATAATAGCTGTAATCTATGTCTGTATGCAAGTCAATCTAAATACTGGCATTTACTGGAAAACCTTTACCATACATACATTGTACCGTTCTGTTTTGTCTTTCACCTTCACCACTTTAACCTGGCAACTGGATATCTTCTATAAAATATTCTGACTGAAAATTAAATTTAGTTTGTACACTTTTTTCCTCAGGCTACTCATTCCTTGGACTAGAAGTTGATGACAAACAATACACTTGAAAGTGAAAGCAGTCAGCTTGTTTGTCTGAAACACTTCACTCAAAGTTAAGTTTTACTCATCTGAATCAAGAAGCTATTGAAAAGACTCTTATTTGTCGATATAACCAGCCATCATACTGTCAAAATGAAATGGTAAAGCCTATCACATTTCCTTACATTTGATGTCCAACTCTTACAATAATCACATATCCTAGAATGTTACCTTAAAGGTGATGTATGTATGACTGAACTGATTGATGTAACCACTAACTAGCTGGCTACCTAACAATTAGTACCTGACCTAGCCGTATCAATCAAATGCAGAGGCATGAACTACTGAACGAGTTCTTGTTGTCTTCCTGCCAGTCAATGTAGCTTTCAAATCACTAGAAAAAAAATAACTTGGCGGATAGCAAATTATATTGGGCCTTTCCGGAACCAGCCCCTCCACACTTTGGAGGGCACTCTTTATTAAGGGATAGGGTGTAATACAGTGGCAAACTTGAGATTGTTGACATCACAATTGTTTACATGGATATAATGAAGATGGTAAACATTTAAAACACCATAAAATACTTTTGGGAGACCCCAGAAAATGTACGATTCCTCTTTAAATGTTACGTTATGTGTGTGTGGGCAGCATTTGTATGTGTGTGGGCAACAAATTTCAGCTGTCCCCAAAAAATTATCACTTGCACTCAAACAATTCTCTGTCACCTTATGGAGGCTCCTCAGCTGTTCTCACACCCTGATGGTTATTAACACCCCAGCTTGTTAGAATGGCCTTTCATGAACATTTCAACAATTTAAATGGATATCAGACTCTTGTCAACTACTGACCCTTGAGGGGTCTTTAAGCTGTGAGTAACTGATGCCGTTAGCACACAAACTTAACCTTCAGACGGCTCCTTTCAGTACTGAGGCAACAATAATGGAAGAGGCATGCTGTTCTTCACAATCACAGACAGGCACTGTCGCTGGAGTCAGTTACCAGCTAGGCTTTGTTATAGGCCACACATTTTAGCACCCGTGACCACAAGAGAACACTCATAAACAACACTTGAAGAATTTCAGATGAGGCAATATGCCATAAAGATCACTGGCAGACTTACTATGTCCATCTTTTAGGGCAGAGATGCTTTACAAAGACACAAACACATCACTGTTTTTTATTTCATTGTTTACGGCATTTACATTTTTTTTAATGCATCTACCGCTGAACTTAACATAACATAACATTCTCTGCATCAAAATCATATAGCTATGTGTACACATACTCACAATCTCAGCTTAATCTAAATACAACATACTAGTTTGGGTAATTCTTAATTAATACTTATTTTTTTCATCCAGTAGCCAGATTTCTAGTGTGTCATCCCAGGTGCTATATATAATCAATTGGCAACTGATGAAGTATGGACAGCTCGGTGTAACTATTTCCTTTTATGGATTGGAGAGTTGACGGAATAATTATGGATGTCCTTCCTTCACTGATGTTGTACCCCATCACCCTCACCAAACAGAGACTTAAAACTCTAAAGAAATGCATGAAAACCTGTCACACAAATACTAAAGAGGTACAGAATACCAAGAAATATTATGATACATGACCTTTTCATTATTCCTTCTAAATCATCATTACTGTATAAATCCAGCAGCATTTTACTAATCGGCAAAAGCAATTATTTACTGTAACTTTAACAGTACTGAATGACCCAATTGCCCCCACCTTTCCATTCAAACCTAACTGGGGTGCAACAGCTGTCTATTTCTGCCACAGCCCTTATAAGAGGGCCGCTTGTTGTATATATAACAGGGAGTTGTGTCTGCTCACACTCCAGGTTATCATCCCATTACCCACAGGTAAGACAACCGGAGTGATCAAATGATAATTTACCTAAAACTTTAAGAGCTTTAAGATCCAACAGTGTATTGTGATTCTTTGATCATTGAAATGCTAATAATTAATAATGACATTTTAGGGCTTGATAGATAATCTCTTAATTTTTTATTTTTCATTTCAGAGTAATCATTAAGACATTGAACATCATACATACAGGTACTGTAGTTGGTTTTAAAACTCTATACTGCACTCGTAATACAGTATACTCAGCATGACATTAAGCTTACTTTAACTCTAAACTCAGTATCAATACTGGATGTGTAATTTAACTGTGACTCTAAAGTATATATAACTAAATAATGAGTAATTTATGGATATTCTCTGTGTCTTGCTGTGGTTGATCTGACTTGAACTGGGCTTGTTCTATCTCCATCAACAATCGTCTTGAATTATGCCATTTTACAGTGAACTGTCTGACTAATGATTAGTTGCGGTTGGTCATATTTAAACACTTTAACGAAAGTCATGCTGTCCAGTATCCAGTTGCCAGGCTTGATATATTTTTGTCAAAATAGCTGTGCTTGCTTGTCTATGATGTGATTTTTATATTCTGACAATCTAATTTATTCAATCTATCTAATTAACATTATCAAGGACTGAACCATGGGTGACGCGCTGATGGCAGAGTTTGGGCCGGCGGCTTCGTTTCTGAGAAAATCAGATATGGAGCGTCTGGAGGCCCAGACTCGCCCATTTGACATTAAGAGGGCATGCTTCGTGACGGATCCTGAGGTTGAATTTGTGAAGGGAACCATTGTCAGCAGAGACGGGGACAAAGTCACCGTTGATACTGAGTATGAGAAGGTAAACAAATCCGTTTTACTGTATTCTTTCACATTTTATTTGAACAAATCTTTTTTTTAGAACATTTTTGGACCTAAAGACCACAACATTTTTCCATATTCATCATTATATGTAGAATTCCATGATTGATGGCCTGTGAAAAACACACGACTTTTGACTTCCGATGAATAATGTCCTCACAACAAATATTTGTATGACATATTCACTCCTTCTCAAAGACTGTCACTGTGAAAGAAGACAACGTCCACCAACAGAATCCACCAAAATATGACAAAATTGAGGACATGGCGATGTTAACCTTCCTGCACGAACCTGCTGTGCTGTTTAACCTCAAAGAGCGTTATGCAGCCTGGATGATCTACGTGAGTACAATGACAAGTGTGTCTTAGGTTCTCAGGAGATGTCAGATATGTTCAAACTAATTATGATCAATCTTATGTCTCTTTGTACAGACCTACTCTGGGTTGTTCTGTGTGACTGTCAATCCCTACAAGTGGCTGCCAGTGTACAACCAGGAAGTTGTTGAGGCTTACAGAGGCAAGAAGAGGACTGAAGCTCCTCCTCACATCTTCTCCATTTCTGACAATGCCTACCAATACATGCTGTCAGGTAAAAATGTGTTGTATACAAACATCAGTTAAAAAACACTTAAAAAAGGATATTTCATATTTTAGGTATAATCACTACATATACATATAAAGGATATATAAAAAACCACAGGAAAATTTAATTAATTTGTTTGTTTTGTTTGTTTAGACAGGGAGAATCAGTCCTGCCTGATCACGTAAGTACACTATAGTAATGCTGTTTCTATTTCTGAATAAAGTGCTGGTACGAAATAATAACATAAAAACTAAATTCCTTGCCCTTCTTTGTAAGTGGAGAATCTGGTGCTGGGAAGACTGTGAACACCAAGAGAGTCATTCAGTACTTTGCCAGCATTGCTGCTGTAGGTGGAGGCAAGAAGGATCCGAATGACAAAAAGGTTGTTGAATTGAGACAGTGCCTCTTCTGTGTTTAATGCAAATTTCCCATAATCATAATGGCAGTGACACTGATAGGTGTTTCTCTTCAGGGAACCCTGGAAGATCAAATCATCCAGTGTAACCCTGCTCTGGAGGCCTTTGGTAATGCAAAGACCATCAGAAATGACAACTCCTCTAGATTTGTAAGTATAACTTTGGATTGACAAACGTCACTCAAGAAATGGTAATAAAATCCTAGCAATGCACAACAATGCATTATGAATGCTAAAAAAATTATTTCCATGTTTTTGTCAGGGTAAATTCATCAGAATCCATTTTCATGCAACTGGCAAACTGGCCTCTGCTGACATTGAGACATGTGAGTGAACTTCAGTTCAATTACATCAAATCAAAATCTATTATTCCTGAAATGCTGAAAAACATTTATTTCCTCATCATTTGGCAGATCTCCTGGAGAAGTCTCGGGTGACTTTCCAGCTCAAGGCTGAGAGAGATTATCACATCTTCTACCAGATTCTCTCTATGAGGAAACCAGAACTGCCGGGTTAGAATTCAAAAACTTTAACATAACATGACATCACATGACCCTTACTGAGGAAGAAACTGATGAGAACCATATTCCTCCATTTTAGACATGCTGCTCATCACAACCAACCCCTACGACTATGCTTTCATCTCCCAAGGACAGACCACAGTAGCATCCATTGATGATGGTGATGAGCTGATGGCTACTGATGTGAGTAAAGCTGATGTTGTCTTTAAGTTAGTCTTCTGAAAGACCGCTGGATAGAAACACATTGGAGAATTTTTCTATTTGGTTCTGATCTGTTTTCAGC
Organism: Clupea harengus; assembly: GCF_900700415.2. Classification (NCBI taxonomy): domain Eukaryota; kingdom Metazoa; phylum Chordata; class Actinopteri; order Clupeiformes; family Clupeidae; genus Clupea; species Clupea harengus. Next base: position 7,763,123 of record NC_045168.1, on the reverse strand, counting down.
TGTAGGAGCCCTGCAATGTCCCTGTCCCTTTGAAGTATTACTATGTTAATAATAATAACAATACTTTAAACTTATATAGCGCTTTTCTAGGTACCCAAAGACGCTGGGTGATGTTGGGTTACATATAGTTATATACACAGCTAGTGAGTGTAATTTCACCACTTACTCTATTATTTACGCTACAGGATGCTTTTGATGTGCTGGGCTTCACTGCAGAAGAGAAGATGAGCATTTACAAGCTGACTGGTTCGGTCATGCACTATGGCAACTTGAAGTTCAAGACAAAGCAGAGAGAGGAGCAGGCAGAGGCTGATGGCACTGAGGGTATGTTATCCAAACACTGGTTTATTATGATGAAAAGCACCACTGTATCTTGACAGTCCATTTTACCTGACCACACTGAATAATAACCAAGGTTGTGACAAAGATTGTTTTTTAACTACTTAACATCATGATATAACTACTCCTATTGAAGGTTTAGATTAATCGCTTCCCCTAAAAAACGTGGTCACAAAAATGTATTCATAAAATGTATCAATGCATAAATGTAATACTACTGCATATAGTATGTTTTTCTTGAAACAGATATAGACAAGGCTTGTTATCTGATGAACTTGAACTCTGCTGAAGTCATCAAGGCCTTATGTAACCCAAGGGTCAAAGTAGGAAATGAGTGGGTCACCAAGGGACAGAGTGTCCAACAGGTAGGAGAGATGGAAGTTTTGTCAAAACTTTGTCCCCTTGTCAATAAAGTATTAAGTATAAGTATATTGAATATATGTATTAAGTATGTTTCCATTATTAACCCCTCATTTCGAAGGTGTACTATGCCATTGGAGCCCTGTCCAAGTCAATATATGAGAAGATGTTCAACTGGATGGTAGTGAGAATCAACAGCCAATTGGACACTAAACAAGCTCGCCAGTACTTCATTGGTGTGCTGGATATTGCTGGATTTGAGATCTTTGATGTGAGTTTGTAAGACAAAACAAAAATCTAGTTAAAAAAGAAACCTGATGCTATAAAAGGCCAACAACACATCTATCTCTTTTATAGTTAAATACCTTTGAGCAACTATGCATCAACTTCACTAATGAGAAGCTGCAGCAGTTCTTCAACCACCACATGTTTGTGCTGGAGCAAGAGGAGTACAAGAAGGAGGGCATTGTGTGGGTTTTCATTGACTTTGGCATGGACTTGGCGGCGTGCATTGAACTCATCGAAAAGGTGTGTAAATATCTATAGTTTATATGTATAATTACTATTATTGTTAAAATGTCATTTTTAACACATTCTAGTTGTTTCAGAAATGAACTTACAATGTGCTACTATGGAGCATGAATGTGATTTCAGACCTAGATTTATTAAGAGAAAAACACACCAATAATTATCTGATATTTCTTATGTCTGTTTATACTACAGCCCATGGGGATCATGTCAATTCCTTGAAGAGGAGTGCATGTTCCCCAAGGCCAGTGATGCTACATTTAAAGCCAAGCTTTATGACAACCATTTGGGCAAAAATCCCTGCTTCCAGAAGCCAAGGCTAGTCAAGGGGAGACCAGAGTCCCATTTCTCCCTGGTTCACTATGCTGGAATTGTTGATTATAACATTTGCAACTGGCTGGTGAAAAACAAGGACCCCCTCAATGAGACAGTGGTGGGACTATATCAAAAGTCATCAATGAAGATGCTGGGACAACTCTTTGCTGGATATGCTGGGGCTGATGATGGTAAGCTGTTGTTGAGTTGTTTCCATTATCCAAAATTTGAATAATTTCAGTCCACGTATAAATTAGGGTCATCAGGAATCTAATCCAACCTCAACTCCAAGCTGGAGTCTGTATTTAATTACGGACATTTATACTTTTGCTTGCAGATGCTGCAAAGAGCAAGGAAGCTGGTAAGAAGAAGAAAGGTGCTTCCTTCCAGACTGTGTCCGCTCTCCATAGGGTCAGTATGACTTACTAGTTCATGTATGATGTTTCTGTTCATTATGCATTGTACACAGGGTCAGTGATTACTGTTTTATTATCATAGTTCTAAACCTGTGAAAAACACACTCATGCTGTTCTGAACTCTCATTAAGCAAATACAAAATATCTTACAACAGGAGAACCTGAACAAGCTGATGACCAACTTGAGGTCGACTCACCCCCACTTTGTGCGCTGCATCATCCCCAATGAGACCAAGACTCCTGGGGCCATGGAGAATCCTTTGGTCATGCACCAGCTGCGCTGTAACGGTGTGCTGGAAGGCATCAGGATCTGCAGAAAGGGCTTCCCCAACAGGATCCAGTATCCAGACTTCAAACAGAGGTACAATCTGTAAATGTTTTGTCCTGAGTATATGATAACACTAAGAGGACATATCAAACAGACCATTTAACTATTTTTCAGATACCGTATCCTGAATCCTGCTGCTATCCCTGAGGGACAGTTCATGGACAGCAGGAAGGGGGCAGAGAAACTGCTGGGATCTCTAGATATTGACCATGAGCAGTACAGATTTGGACACACTAAGGTGTTTTATTCTATAATGTTCCTATACACACCTTCAATATTAAATTAGCACATTTTGTTAAGCCTAATGAAACTCTTAAACGCCCAAACTGTTGATTTTAAGGTGTTCTTCAAAGCCGGTCTCCTGGGTGCCCTTGAGGAGCTGAGAGACGACCGTCTCACTATCATCATGACTGGTATCCAATCAAGTGGTCGCGGTAATCTGGCAAGAGTTGAATACCAGAAGATTGTCGCACGCAGGTAAATTGGTTTACTAATTAAATGGTTGGGTTATACTACCGAAGTGTCCACTTCTGGAAAATATCATAACATGCATTTTTTTCTATATATTAGTGCATGTATACATTATTGCAAAAATTGAAAAAAATATGACCTAAACTGTCTACATGATAGTAGGGACAAAAACCTTGGTTCTTGGAATTTATTGTGGTTGATTTAAAACAAATATTGCCTAACTGATGGCTCAAATAGGAACAAATGTTCAAGAACATACTTTATCTGTTATCTGAGACCATACAGTGTGTTAAAGGGGCAAATAAAAGGAAATTTCCACAGAATGACCTGGGTCCTTATTCACAAAGCACCTTAAAGCTAAAAGAAGCTCCTAACTTGTCGATATAGGAGAAATTCCCAAAAAGAATGGCCATGTCAATCTCTACTTTGGGACTCCAACTTTCTTAGGCTAATTCACAAAGCCCCTTAGAACTAATAGTAGCACCTAACCCTGGGAGAACTAAGAAGCAGTCAAGAGGACTCATAACTCACTAAGACTCAGTCTAAGGGCCACATTTACTAACAGGATTGCGCCCATTTCAGGCTTAATTTCTGCGCAAATAGCGGGTAAAGACATAAAACCGGTGCACTTGAGTAAAAACGCAGATTACTGCTGCTGGGAGGGTATAAGGGAAAGTGGGTGTTCGTCGCAAAGAGATGGGAAGAGATGCGTAGGTGCGCCTAATTATGTATCAGTAACGAAACAAGAGGTGTTTTTAGCATGACATATCAGCTGCTAAATTAAAACTATGTGTGTGCGAGAAATTAGAAAAATACGAACATCAGAAATGTCATTTTTTTAAATGTTTATATTTGATACATCATTTAATATAGGCATATACAAAATTGTCCCACAAGCTAGCTGTTCCGCCACGCCTTACCCAGAATTGCCACTCATTGTATGGTTTAAACTGTATTTTCACCCATCGTTCAAGCACACCGAGTACAGTGCTCGCCTTCTGCGTAGGAGTAACGCGTATCTATTCAGGAAAAGTACTTGTACTCGAAGTAAACTAACTAAACTAACTAACTAAACTAAGTAAATTGTAGAGACAGAGCAGCATATTCATTTCACCTTCCATGTTTATTTCCCAGTGCCATGGCAACCGAACGTTTGAAAACCTCAGTTTCCCCTGTCCACGCTACAACTCCAGTTTTCAAATGATACCGCCTAGGGCAGCGTTTTTGAAAAGCATGGTTTTCAGTGTTGGAATACGCCGTTTTAAAGTAAGGGGTGTTGTGTATTCCTACTAGACTATTTAACGGGATGCTATGGAGCAGTTAACCTGGCTATTAACTATCCTAGCTATCTCCAGCTTAGGGAACCATCTTAACAGTTTGCAGTTGCCTGTGTGTGATTAACTCATGTTAATATGTGTGAATATGAACTTGTGAACATAAACTCGTTAATATGAAAAACTCAATGTTCGCTGAAAAGTTGAATTTCCCCAAATCAGCTCAGCAATAAAAGACAGTCTTGAATTCAAAGTGATCACAACTTTTAGTGTGGATGGAAGGGCTAAACGGAGAAATATTTATGAGTTTCTATATTTACCCGGGTTAGTTTGCTGTAACCTCGTGAACCAAAAGCTCTAATTCTAATTTTTACTCATCATCCATTGTGGGAGGAACACGCAGGCTCTTTCTTCCCTATATTATCGGCGCGCTTTTAACACTAAGGGGCGGGGTTAGACGTTGAGTACGCGACGAGGTTCTTGTTTGATAAATATGATGCAAAATACCATGCGCTATATGCTGTTTGGCAAAGGCGCTGATTGCGCTGCGGTCGCAATGTTAGTAAATAAGGTCCTAAGACTCTAAGACTAAGACAACTCCTAGAAGATACTGGTTTGGGTAGCGTATTCTGTTATTACTGATTAATTAATTTTTCTTTGCAATACGCCCTAAAAGGCATGCCTAATCACCGGCACAGACCTGTCACTCATCAATCACCAAGGTAATTGAAAGCAAGCTCATGACTTGATGTCAGCCAGTTTTGGGAATAGGATTTTTGGAGCGAACTTTCAGTTAGAAACTTTTAGTGTGAGTTAGGAATACTCTCAGTGGTAAGATCAAATGCTTTGTTAATACGGGTCCTGAAGTTTGTTTTAATGAAATAGATGTAATCGTCATAGCACTTTCATTATCAATGTCTGATGAGATTGAAGATTAACTCCCTTTGCCTGATCACACAGCAAGGAAGCACTCGTAATCATCACACATTTCTTCACAATGCAGTAGAGCCTTTTACTTTTACATTGAAAAATGTTGCATTCAGCATTCAGTTCCCAAGAAGCTCTCCTTCGTATCAAATTTGAAATGTATTTGGAGAATTTGACATTTCTTTTTTGGCTAAATGAACTTTCCTTTCCTTCCAGTTTTATTGTACAAAAACTCTGAGGGCAAAGATAAATTATGTGATTCATGTGAACAGAGAATTGCTGAAATTGCTGACGGTAAAGTCAATGCACCCTCAAACACTACTATAAATACAGTATATGGGTACAAAGGTTGAGCTGATGGTAAACTTGAATGTGAACATGTGCTACACGTTGTACAGGAGTTACAATGTAATCACTAAAACATGCCTATCACATTTCTTCCTGCGCTCAGATGAGAAAATGGACTTTAAATCACATCAACCCTATTCTTCTACAATCTCCTGTTTGTTGCAGACACGATATGACTTTCTTTCCCTTCCAAATTTTAAGGGATGCCCTACTCGTGATTCAGTGGAATGTCCGTGCATTCATGGGTGTCAAGAATTGGCCCTGGATGAAGATGTACTTCAAGATCAAGCCCCTGTTGAAATCAGCTGAATCTGAGAAAGAAATGGCCAACATGAAGGACGAATTCCTGAAACTGAAGGAGGCCTATGCTAAATCTGAGGCTCGTAGGAAAGAGCTGGAAGAGAAAATGGTTTCTATTCTCCAAGAGAAGAATGACCTGCAACTTACAGTTCAGACTGTGAGTAAAGCTTATATTCAGTGTTTATAACAATTGCTTTAAATGATACATTTGTTTGACATATAGATGAAGGAAATATTTGTAAAATGAGCATTAAGCTGCCATGGCCATTTTCACCTACAGCAATCAATTACTCTTCACAGGAACAAGATAGTCTTTGTGATGCTGAGGAACGTTGTGAGGGTCTGATCAAGAGCAAGATCCAGCTTGAGGCCAAAAGCAAAGAGCTGACTGAGAGACTGGAAGATGAGGAAGAGATGAATGCAGAGCTGACTGCTAAGAAGAGGAAGTTGGAGGATGAGTGCTCTGAGCTCAAGAAGGACATTGATGATCTGGAGCTAACACTGGCAAAAGTGGAGAAAGAGAAACATGCCACTGAGAATAAGGTCAGTGCATGTGAAATAGGTGCAAGGTGATGGTAAGGGAACTCCCTATGCTAAGATGTTTTAATTCCTTCTATTCATTTAGGTTAAAAACCTGACTGAGGAGATGGCAGCTCTTGATGAAATCATTGCCAAGCTGACCAAAGAGAAGAAAGCTCTACAGGAGGCTCATCAGCAAACGCTGGATGACCTTCAGAGTGAGGAGGACAAAGTCAACACTCTGACTAAGGCCAAAGCCAAGCTGGAGCAGCAAGTTGATGATGTGTGTGTCTAGTTATCACCTTATTCAAATATTTGTTTATTGCAGTGGTGTCTAAAAAATGAAAAACAAATTCCTGTCCTACTCTTTTTCAGCTTGAGGGCTCCCTGGAACAGGAAAAGAAGCTAAGGATGGATCTGGAGAGAGCTAAGAGGAAGCTTGAGGGTGACTTAAAGTTGACCCAGGAAAATGTGATGGACCTAGAGAATGATAAACAGCAGCTAGAGGAAAGGATGAAAAAGTATGTTTTCTGGATGACACATGAGACAAAACCAAAACCATTTTATTTCATTAATAAATATTCCAAAAAACAAACTATTATGATTACTGTAAAGACAATGAAATCTGTTCTTTTTTACCACAGGAAAGACTTTGATATGAGCCAGCTTACCAGCAAGATTGAAGATGAGCAAGCTATGGGAGCACAGCTCCAAAAGAAACTGAAGGAGCTTCAGGTACAGAGGAAACAATTAGTGTCAAAACTGAGTATACAATAGGAAATTTCATTTGAACACATTCATGTTTTCTTGAAAAAAGGCCAGAATTGAGGAGCTAGAAGAGGAGCTGGAGGCTGAGAGAGCTGCCAGGGCCAAAGTGGAGAAGCAGCGGGCAGACCTGTCCAGAGAGCTGGAGGAGATCAGTGAGAGGCTGGAGGAGGCTGGAGGTGCCACTGCTGCCCAGATCGAGATGAACAAGAAGAGGGAGGCTGAGTTCCAGAAGTTGCGCAGAGACCTTGAAGAGTCCACTCTGCAGCATGAGGCCACCGCTGCCACACTGAGGAAGAAGCAGGCAGACAGTGTAGCTGACCTCGGCGAGCAGATTGACAACCTTCAGAGAGTGAAACAAAAGCTTGAGAAGGAGAAGAGTGAACTCCGTCTGGAGCTGGATGATGTTGTCTCCAACATGGAGCAGGTTTCCAAAGCTAAGGTAAAGTATGAAAACTTTCATGAACAATAGTGTTTACATCAAGAGTCCAGATGTTTTTGATCTTTCTATTTTCATGAACAATTTTCTTTTTTTCAGGGAAACTTGGAGAAAATGTGCAGGACCTTGGAGGATCAGATGACTGAATATAGGACAAAGTATGAAGAAGCCCAGCGCGGCATCAATGATTTTTCTATGCAGAAAGCTAAGCTACAAACTGAAAATGGTACATAACAATTACACTGATGTAACATTTTTAAAAATTAACACTCTCATGACAAGCTAGCTATCATGACTAACTATCATGTCTCAATCAAACAGGGGAGCTTTCCCGGCAACTAGAAGAGAAAGATTCTCTTGTCTCTCAGCTAACTAGAGGCAAACAATCCTACACCCAACAGGTTGAAGACCTTAAAAGACAACTGGAGGAAGAAATCAAGGTGTTTAGAAAACATACTATAACATGACTTATATGAATGATGAACATACTGTTACAGCATAATATAAGGTAAATATGAATGTATTCATTTCTACTGTTGAAAAAATGTATTGTTAAATTATTGGCTACTTCTATGATCAATTTTTCCCAGGCTAAGAATGCGCTAGCCCATGCAGTGCAGTCTGCTCGCCATGATGCTGACCTCCTAAGGGAGCAGTTTGAGGAGGAGCAGGAGGCCAAGGCTGAGCTGCAGCGCAGTCTCTCCAAGGCCAACTCTGAGGTGGCTCAGTGGAGAACCAAGTACGAGACTGATGCTGTCCAGAGGACTGAGGAGCTGGAAGATGCCAAGTAAGGCCCCCTGACCTGATGCTGTATGAACTGTTTAATATCAAAGACTAAACATGGCTAGTACCATCATAATGCACACTTTCAATCTATTCCTACTCAGGAAAAAGTTGGCTCAGCGTCTGCAAGATGCAGAGGAAGCAGTGGAGGCTGTTAATGCTAAATGCTCCTCCCTTGAGAAAACTAAGCATAGACTGCAGAATGAGATTGAAGATCTCATGGTAGATGTGGAGAGATCCAATGCTGCTGCTGCTGCCCTGGACAAGAAGCAAAGAAACTTTGACAAGGTTATGAACCCATTTCTTCTAACTTCCAACACTTCATGTAATATCGCATGAAAACTCATGCTCCATATTTCAATTTGATCAGGTCCTAGCGGAGTGGAAGCAGAAGTATGAAGAGGCTCAGACTGAGCTGGAGAGCTCCCAGAAAGAGGCCAGATCTCTTGGCACTGAGCTCTTCAAACTCAAGAACTCTTATGAGGAATCTCTGGATCACCTGGAGACCATGAAGAGGGAGAACAAAAACCTCCAAGGTCTGTAAAGACATGAAATCACGGCCATGTGCATGAACGTTGAAGTATTTGAACATATTTTGTATGTGAACACAGTTTTGTTTACCCCATAGAGGAAATATCTGATATCACTGAGCAACTTGGTGAGACTGGCAAGAGCATTCATGAACTTGAAAAGGTCAGAAAGCTACTTGAGCAAGAAAAGGCAGAGATTCAAACTGCTTTAGAGGAAGCAGAGGTATGTTAAAAATAAAAATAAATGGTCAGTAATACTGGGACTGTTTCTTTGAATTGCTAAGGAATGTTCTATGTGTATATATTAATGTGCTATATTTAATATATATATTTCAACAGGGTACTCTAGAGCATGAGGAGGGTAAGATCCTAAGAGCTCAGCTGGAGTTCAACCAGGTCAAAGCTGATATTGAACGTAAACTTACTGAGAAGGATGAGGAGATGGAGCAGGCCAAGAGGAATCAGCAGAGAGTGGTGGATACCCTGCAGAGTTCCCTGGAGTCCGAGACTCGCAGCAGGAATGAGGCTCTCAGGCTGAAGAAGAAGATGGAGGGAGACCTCAATGAGATGGAGATCCAGCTCAGCCAGGCCAACAGGCAGGCATCTGAGGCCCAGAAGCAGCTCAAGGGTCTCCACGGGCATCTGAAGGTTAAAAAGCAGTATATAACATCAGTCATAACTGTAGATGCAAATATGTCCATGTGCATTTACGATTTCTAAAATGTTTCCGTCATAGGACTCTCAGCTTCATCTGGATGAAGCTGTCCGTGCTAACGATGATCTCAAAGAGAACACTGCAATTGTGGAGAGACGCAACAATCTGCTGCAGGCTGAACTGGATGAGCTGAGGTCCCTGGTGGAGCAGACTGAGAGAGGCCGGAAACTGGCTGAACAGGAGCTGCTGGACGTCAGCGAGAGGGTGCAGCTTCTGCACTCTCAGGTAAAATCCAAAACATGGTGGTTCTTCTGACTAATTCATAATGCGACACAGACTATCATGAACATTTTTGTCTTCCCACATAGAACACCAGCTTGCTGAACCAGAAAAAGAAGCTAGAGGGTGATACATCCCAGTTGCAGACTGAAGTGGAAGAGGCTGTGCAGGAGTGCAGGAATGCTGAGGAAAAAGCCAAGAAGGCCATCACTGATGCTGCCATGATGGCAGAGGAGCTGAAGAAGGAGCAGGACACCAGTGCTCACATGGAGCGCATGAAGAAGAACATGGAGCAGACCATCAAGGATCTGCAGCACCGTCTGGATGAAGCTGAGCAAATCGCCATGAAGGGTGGCAAGAAACAGATCCAGAAGCTAGAGTCCAGGGTGAGAGCTCTATTTTACTGATTTGAGTTCAAGCCTTGTTCAGTAAGGATATCTTTTCAAAATATAGTTTCAACGTTTGGTTCATGTGTCTACATAGGTGAGGGAGCTTGAAAATGAGGTTGAGATTGAACAACGGAAGGCCACTGATGCTGTCAAGGGGATCCGCAAATATGAGAGACGCATCAAGGAGCTCACCTACCAGGTAAGTTGAATTTCATAAAATGTCTGGAAAAATATCTTGGTGTGTCTCTCCCTCACATCACATAGATAAACAGTAATACAACGTGTACTAACCTCTTCCTTTACAGACTGAAGAAGACAAGAAGAATCTGCATCGTCTCCAGGATCTAGTGGACAAACTGCAGATGAAGGTCAAGTCCTACAAGAGAACATCAGAGGAGGCTGTAAGTTTCCCATAATTCACCACTAATTTCATTCATATATACAGTGATCTTTAACCTAATTCCGTGACTAATTATGTTTTTCAGGAGGAACTGGCCAACGGCAGTTTGGGCAAGTTCCGCAAGCTACAGCATGAGCTGGATGAGGCTGAGGAGAGAGCTGATATTGCTGAGTCTCAGGTCAACAAGATGAGAACCAAGAGCCGTGATGCAGGTGGCAAGGTAAATTCACACACTCAAATCCATAAAATTCCACTATCTATGTTTTTCATTGAAAAAATCCATTGATATTGCATGGCAACTTGGCAAGTATCTGCCTACTAAGCACATGGGTATATGGTTAACACACAAATGCCAAGCAATTCACACCACCTAGAACGACAGAGTCTGTTTTGAGTTTGCCTGTAAATGTTCAGTGATCATAACCGTCAGCATGCAAGCAAAGTAAAGCCATCAAAGTCTACAAAACCCAAATTAGGTTTTTACGACACCAGCTTGTCCACTGTCAAATCATGTGATCATGAGATTTATTTCTATATAAACTGTAAAATCAGTTCTGAAGTCTCATTATTTATAGGACATTAAAGTCCTTAAGACTACTTAAATAAGCCTATTTGATGTTAGAGATGGCAAAAAATTATTCATTAATCAATGATGACCCCCACGGCCATTAATGCTAAAACTCCCACTCTAACGTGAGGCATAACCTTTTATCTGACAAGAAAAATCACAGATCTATGTTCTTGCTACCAGCAGCTTTTTAGCCAATCACAACCAAAACTAGTGGGCAGCAATTCACCTTGATAACCTGTTTGCCTGATTCATGATACATTTTTATTAGGGCTGTCAATCGATTAAAAAAAATTAACTAATTAATCGCACATTTTTAAATTCATTAATCGCGATTAATCGCGATTCAAAGTTTGTTTTTCTTCTTAAGACTAAATCTTATAAATAAACAAGTAATCACTTCAGATGGTGCCCCTCGACGGTAAATAGTAAGAATTTCCCCTGAAGCAATTCGAATCACCTCAATCAGCCCACTGTCCTCAACTATGTTGATGGGCCGACAGTCACCGGCAACCCAAATGGTAACCTTTTCACGGACTGGTCTAGTTATTTTCCTAGAGAAGTCATGGAGTGTGGGTTGGCGATCATCTAACCTGGGACTGCTTTCTGTCGGGTGCTTTGCATTAAGGTGATAGCTAAATTCAGCTTGACAAATGCTACATACAACTTTAGTTTTCTCGATGGTTCCGTCATTTTGACTCTTAAACAGAGACTTCCCGCCCAACAATCCTTCAGCTCTCTCCATCTTCAACTACCGCAGTGGTTCTCAAACTTTTTCTGTCATTCCCCACTTTGAACAAGGGGGGCTATTCAAGCCCCACCTGTCCCTCATCGCTCCCATAAAATGGTAGGCCAAGCCCCCTACTTACGGGCTACATTGCCCGAGGGGACACAGGTTCAAGTCTGGCCTGATGTCATTTCCCAAAAAAAAAAATATATATATTTTTTTTTAAGTTGCGTTAATTGCGTTAAAATATTTTAGCGCGTTAATCGCGGCCGCATTAATCGCATAGATTAACGCGTTAACGCTGACAGCCCTAATTTTTATTGAACAGTAAATTACTTGTTTGATTAAAACAGATTATACATCTATTTTCTTTCTCTTGCAGAAAGGTCATGATGAAGAGTGAACCTCTGAAAAGTGAAGAAAGAGTGAAAAGTCTGGACCTTTCCTAAGAGCATGTCTGCCTTACAGTGATTTAGTTGTCCTTTTAGTTGTGCTGTGTTACAGTAGATTAAATAAAAAGCGTGTCAAAAATATAATTCTGGTTGTCATATTTTAGTGTATGCAAGCACCTGATTAGTTATTGATGAAAAACCATCAAATAATACATTTTTGTTTCAAAGCAAGTTAAATTAACTATAAAAGCAAGCAGATAATGAGACGACGCAAGGCAGTTGGCACAATGGTAGAAGTATGTATCCAAAAGCTTGTTTTTGAAAAATGTAAAAATGGATTATGTACATGTTACTAATAACAGAACTGTGACCAGGAACATTTCAGAACTGTGATGAAAGCCAGTCAGTTGCATTTGTGTGTGGGAATATATTGTTGGGGTGCAATGATGAGAAGTTGGAGAGGCTGGACTAACTAAATTGGGGGACTGAACGAGGTTGCCCGAGAATCTCAGAAAATCACAAAAGAACCGTTACTTTCAACATAACTTATAATGTTCTTTGGTCATACTGGGTGCTGAAAAGATTACCTTAAAACTGAGTACTGTAAAACATGGCACTGAAGGACCTCACTTCTTTACATATCCAGAAAAATAAGGCTAGAGGTTGAGAAACACCCAACTATGTAAAACACGGTGTCCATAATGACTTCTGTGTATCTACTGAATGAATCACCTTCTACTGTAAAACAATTAATCTCCACTAGTACTACAGGGGAAATATCATGTGACTGAGATTCAGAAAAAGGGTAGTCAAGACAGTAGACAATAGAGATGTCTATTAGTTTACCTGAAAAATTTAAATGGACTTAACCTCATCTTCTGTCTTCATCACGTGGACATCCCCCTACGGTGAAAACATTACAACAAAGCTTAAATAATTTAGTGAGAAGAGTGCATCACTTTAAACAGAGGATAGAAATTTAGAAATCTCAGCTCTCACAGTGAAGCACAGACCTGGAGCCATGGGGGAGGAGTTTGGACTGGGCTTCAGAACAGGAGGGTGGGTTCTTCAAAGGCTGTGAAGAGTTGGCAAAGTATACATGTATAAAGACTATGTTCTACAGAATACACATCTAATACAGATAATCATGTGTTAAAATACATGTCCATAAATGTCCAAAAAATTGAATGATGGTCTGAATACAGACATAATATTTTACTGAATTGTAGACTATTGCTCAACCATGTTGAATGGCACAATGACACACACCCATTCACAATTCACAGCTGACACTTCTACTGACATCTAACCAATGGTAAAATACTTTAGTTTGCAATCATAAAGTGCAAGGTACTGTAAAAAAATAAATTTAAAATCCAATGAAGAAATTATTTTAAACAAAATCACATGTGCCACAATTATTGGGACCCCCTAGAAATTCTTATAAACTCAATGTAACTGAACAGTGTTTAGGAACACAAAGTTTTCACGTCTGCGCTGACATCCGCTCCGGCCACGCCCCCTTCAGCACACTCTCACAGCTGCATTACATCCAACTCATCAGTCACGTCCACTCTCCCAGCTGCACTTCATTTCACTTCTCCAAATCACACACACCTGGCACGTCCCTACATATACTCCTCACTCCCCTCACTCCGATGTCTGGTCTCGTCGCTACATGGACAAAGTTACTGCCCGAGACGACCAGCTTCCACTACATCTAGCGTTCTCAGGATTCTGCTTCCTGGAAGACAAGTTAAGTGTTCTCTTTGCCTGCTGGATTCCGCTCCAGCACGTTCCCTGTCACCTGGATTCCTCTCCAGCGAGTTCCATGCTCTAAACCCCGTGTTTTCAGTGACTTTCTTGTCCAGCACTGCGCCGTGTTGTTCAGTTCTGCGCCTCTGCCCTTTTAGTCTTTGCGGGCAGTGACTCATAGTTTTCAGTTCCATGCTCTTGCGGTTCACATGCTTCAGACTCTGTTGTTAGTTTGTCCCAGAGTTTGACTCTTTGTGTGTTTGTTTCGTTTCATCTCTGTAAATTTAAATGGTTATTTCTCCAAAAGTCTCAAAAATGACCATCAGATGCCACTTCCGTATCAACAGTGTTTTTTGAAGGCCAAAAATGTAAGCACCTGGACTTGGTCAACCCTATTGGGACTTTGTCCAGAACCGTGTTCTATGATCAGATGAAGCGAAAATTTAGCTTTTTGGCAACAAACACTGGGGCTGTTTTTCCTCAAGTCCCAGGGAACCTCATTAGGTACATGGCATCATGGAATCCATGAAATACCAGGACATTTGAAATCAAAATCTGGCTGCCTCTGCCAGGAAACTAAAACTGGGTCGTCAGGCAGGACAATGTTTAAAAACTCCTTCTACGCTTGCTTTGAGAGGGACAGTTACCCCCCTGCAATGGAGTTGTATGAAGGCCAAGCCACCCTCGCAAGGTACCAGGCCTAGACAGCATACCAGGTGAGGCCCTAAGGGTTTGCGCTGACCAGCTAGCAGGGGTCTTCAGTGACATCTTTAACCTCTCCCCTGTCGGTACTCCCCACCTGCATCAGTAGGACCACCATCGTCCCTGTGCCCAAGACTATCGCCCAGTAGCCCTGACCTCTGTCATCATGAAGTGCTTCTTTAATTTGCTCCTCGCTGCCTTCCACCCTGGACCCTATGCAGTTTGCATACCGGTCCAATAGTTCTACAGACGACGCCATCGGCCTGACAATGTACACGGCCCTCTCCCACCTGGACAAAGGAAAAACGTATGTGAGGATGCTGTTCATTGACTACAGCTCAGCATTCAATACCATAATCCCTTCCAGACTCATCTCCAAGCTCGTGGACCTGGCACTAAACAGAGAGAGGAGCCAGGACACCTACCACACACGATGCCTCAGAAAAGCTGTCAGGATTCTAAAAGACTGTTACCACCCATCCTACAGACTTTTTACACCGTTGCCATCTGGCAGGCGATACTGGAGCATTCGGTCTCGTACATGTAGACTGGAGAACACAAAATCAAGCTTTTGCCATGGATATCTCAGCCCCCTGACATAAACCCGATAGAAAACCTGCCAGGTGAGTTTAAGAGGAGAGTGCACAAGAGGTCCTCGCTACGACCTTAGACGAGACGAGAGATTCAAAAAGTTGAATGGTCTCAACTTCCCTGCTCTGTATTGTTTCAACCTTATTAGATGTTATAGGAGAATAACTCTGTGCTGTTTTATTGGCAAAGGGAGGTTGTGCAAATTATTAAATGCAGGGGTGACAATCATTGTAGCATATGCAGTTGGGTAAAAAATAATTATTTCTTGATTAGGTTTTTTTTAATTCTCAGAATAAATTGACCAGATTTGACAGTTGGGTTTTGTCTCAGTATCTCAGTGTGAGACTAAGCTAATTTACTCATCTTTAACAGGGGTGCCAATAGGAGGAAATTGTACACGTACATCATGTATGTACATGTATCTACAGAATACACATTTAATACATATATACAACAAAATATTTGTTTGACAGTTACGCAATAAAATGATTATAGTTGGCTGAAATTTAACATAAAGACCAAGGGGTGCTTACCTACTCTAATATCTAAAAAGCTCTTTGTTCAGCAAATGCAGCATGAATTATACGTATCATCCAAAAGTGGTAACAATTAAAAATACAAATACAAAGGAAAATTTAGATATAAATGTACCTAAGACACAGTGATTTCTTCAACATGTGTCAAAGTAAGAGGGAAGACTGTCCGCTGTTCAATTAAAGGAGGAGTTCAGAACAGCTGACAACATGAGGATGGGAATGGGGTGAGGTGGTGTGGTGTTGGAGGAGTGAGGTTGTCCTTAAAGGTCCACAGGCAAAAACTATTCTATTCTTCATGTTGCAGTGCACTACAATAACTGGCAAGTTAGGGCTGAGGTAAAAGAAAAACAATGTTTCTAGTAATAGGTATTACATCTTTTTTGCAATGGAACCTTTCAGGATGCATTTTCTGATCTCTGGTACTCTAACTAAAATCATGCTCTATTATTTGAGAGAAGAGGGGGTACAAGCACATAACTGACAACTATTTAGTAGGTCCAAGAATACTTACCACTTTTAAAATGAACCACCACTTCAATATTTTGCTTACTGGGAAGTCTGAGATGTCTTGCCTCTCTGAACAGGGATCCAGACCTTCATTTAAGAACAATGAAAGAAAACATTAATCTACACAAAATGACCAATCGAAATCAGAATCACATTGTAGAATATGAGTAAGAGCATCCTGTACAAAAGCCCTGAAGGAAAACTAATGAAGTATCTTCAGACTTCAGACTATAACACAAGGGTAATACATATAGATAGCTGTGGGCACTGCAATGACTGCAAGTTGTCCAAGGCAAAGGAGGGGGTTAATACTGTAATGCTATAGCAGGAGGAGTCTCAACTGAACAGCTGAGATGAAATGACCTTTACATATGCATCATCACGTAGAACATCAGTGCTCCTTACAAGCTGTGTTCGTCAATCAGACAGAGGCACTCAGCAGGAATTTCACAGGTTATCTTTGTCCTCAAGGACAATGGCAAGGAAACAAGACTGAGCAGACAATCAGGTGTCTCCATACAATCAACCTGAGATGTCTACAACTCCCAACCAAACCCTTAAGTTGGCTTCATAGTTCATCTGCTGATTCTGAATGAATTGTCATGACTTTCCCTCATGTACCTCAGCATATAGCATATAACAAGAAAATGATTAAAATAGCAAAATGACAGAATTATATTTTTTTATGAAGAGGGTCATTGAGTTCATTTTCATAACCATGAACTTGATAACTTTGCAATTAAAGAAAATTAAAAAAGTAAAATGTACCAAGAACATCCTGATCTGATCCTGATCCTGCAACTTCCATCCAAATGTTATGACAGTTTCCTCTAAGCAATTTACAATTAATGAAGTAATGAAGGTTTGGCTGGAGTCATGGGATGTTAATGAGAGATGTCTAAGCACTCATCAATGGTACTTGGACCTTGTTGTTTCCCCTCAACTTTTGTCTTTAGCTGTCTATACTTAACCAGGTCACATTTATGCTACTTCCACTACTGTGTTACTCTTCTAAATGTAAGAGTCTAACGCAACTGGCCTTTGCAAACGGTGACCTTGGATCAATGGAGTCAATAGTGTATTTTGGGTCTACACAACTGGAACAAGTTCAGTGAACTATGCAAGCCTTAAAGGTCCACAGGCACAAACTATTCTATTCTTCAAGTTGCAGTGCACTGCAATAACTGGCAAGTTAGGGCTGAGGTAAAAGAAAAACTAAAATTTTTACAATGTTTTAGCAGTACACTCGGATGGACAGTTTAAGAGTAACTCTTTGCCTAGGTATTAGGTTGTGTACTGGTCAAATAGGTCATTAACAAATGTTTCTAGTTAGAGGTATTATATTTTTTTGCAATGGAACCTTTCAGGATGCATTTTTTGATCTCTGGTACTCTAACTAAAAACATGCTCTATTATTTGAAAGAAAAGGGGGTACAAGCACATGTAAGACACGTCTCCCGAACCAATGGCGGAATGGGTGTCGAAAGGTTTTAGCGTGTTTGTCTCTCTACGCTTTGCTGAAAACATGCTTATTTATTAAAGCGCTCTTCTTGGTACGACCATAATCAATCTGACTCCATTTTTATTAGTCTGACTCCACTCAATTAGGAACTCAGCCTTAGCTCCTGGCTTTTAATGTAGATTGCTACCCGTTTTGGTAGGCTGACCTACAGTCATTTCTTTGGATACCTACAGTCTGTTTTATGAATACCCCTCTTACTTTTTAATAACCGGTTTCTTCTAGGAATAGTGTCACACAGGATTTTGCCACGACCAATTTTTTATCTTGACATATTCCACGGACATAACCTGTTTCTAGTTCTGGATACTACCTCAGAGGCTTTAATGCTGTTACGGGGCTTTGCAGCTTGTTCGATCGACTTGGTTCAGGGACAGGCGCCAGGCTGCTGTACGTCTCTGTATAACCATTCAATTCAGTGCAGAGGCTGGTCGGCAATCCACCGCTGTATAATACAATTAACAGTTCTGCTGTAGCGTGTCTAGCCCAGTTGATTTAGCCAGTATCCTCCAGACTTACACTTTACATTGCTTTTGGTTTGAAACTAATCCTAGCCAGCCATTTGGAGAAACACCATTACCTACGAATACTTCTCTAGTTAAGAATTTCTGGAAAGGCCACAGTGGGTCAGAGTTTAACAATTTATTTAGTCAGGTAAAAGTTACTAATACAGTTACATATTCAACGAGTATGAAGTGAATAATCTAAGGCTACAAGTATAAAAGAAACATACGAAACATCCAAACACTCAGTGAATATGAACATACCTGGCTGCTCAGAAGATGACTACACACAGAGTGCAGGAGACTCTGTTTACAGAACGCTCCAAGTCCTTTGACTATCTTCCCTTTCAGTAGCCATTTAGTCATACATCTGGTATAATAATGAACCACATGGACAGTGGTATCTAGTGATGAGGATCACACATTTAAACAGACATATGGAGGGGGTTCTCGCCCAAAGATGGGGTTTGCCCTCTCCAGAGAGAGATTACCTAACAACCCATAGAGACCAGAATTCTCATGTCTCTGAAATCCATGTGAAGACTAATCTATGCAGCTGTAGGACCGAGACCACTCTACCACTCAAACTGAGACCATTCAAATAAGCCCAAACATGTCAAAGAAATCATTGTCCAATGCAATATCTCACTTAGCGCTCTTAAATTATTTTCCCTGTCCCTAGTTTCACCCTGGCATGGAAAAGCACAGGGAGAAAGCCAGAGAGACAGAGGATAGAGAAAAGAGTCCCAGCAGGAGGGTGGGAAGATCAACAAATGGTACAGTGCAGTCCTGGAATGTTTGTTAGGGGCACCATACACCAGCACCTAACCCACACCCAATGAGTAATTACAAGTGGAAGAAGGCCATCTGTGGTTTTCCAATCCAAAGATTCCCAT
This sequence comes from Clupea harengus, assembly GCF_900700415.2. Taxonomy (NCBI): domain Eukaryota; kingdom Metazoa; phylum Chordata; class Actinopteri; order Clupeiformes; family Clupeidae; genus Clupea; species Clupea harengus. Next base: position 7,744,062 of record NC_045168.1, on the reverse strand, counting down.
TCTACCTTGCACACATAACTGACCAATATTGAGTAGGTTCAAGAACACTTACCACTTTTAAAATGAACCACCACTTCAACATTATCCTTGCTGGGAAGTCCTAGATGTCTTGCCTCTCTGAACAGGGATCCAAACCTTCATGTAAGAACAATGAAAGAAAACATTTATCTACACAAAATGACCAATCACAATCATAATCACCTTGTAGAATATGAGTAAGAGCATCCTGTACAAAAGCCCTGAAGGAAAACGAATTAAGTATCTTCAGACTTCAGACTATAACACAAGGGTAATACATATAGAGAAGTGTGGGCACTGCAATGACTGCAAGTTGTTCAAGGCAAAGGAGGAGGTTGATACTGTAATGCTATTGAAGGAGGAGTCTCAACTGAACAGCTGAGATGAGATGACCTTTACACATGTATCATCACTTAGAACATCAGTGCTCCTCACAAGCTGTCTCCAAAATCAGACAGAGACACTCAGCAGGAATTTCACAGGTTATCTTTGTCCTCAAGGACAATGGCAAGGAAACCATGCAGAGTAAACAAGACTGAGCAGAGAATCAGGTGTCACCATACAAGCAACCTGAGATGTCTACAACTCCGAAACATACCCTTAAGTGGGCTTCATAGTTCATCTGCTGATTCTAAATTAATTGTCATGACTTTCCCTCGTGTATCAAAGCATATAACAAGAACATTATTATTGATATTAAAATAGCAAATTAACACAATTATATTTATCTATAATGAAGGTAATTTTCTTCTTTGGCAATAACTTTGCAATTAAAGAAAATTAAAAACAAACTAACAAAGAATATTCTGATCTGATCCTGCAACTTCCATCAAAATGTTATGACAGTTTCCTCTAAGCAATTTACAAATTCCTAAAAAACATTGGTTTTCCAAAATGACTGAAATCAGTCAAAAGGTTTCAAAAGGTTTAAATCCTAATCATGGCACAAATCAGACGTAACAGTGTGTTGGTCAATAAAACATCCAGCCATTTCACCTGCATTATACTACAGGTACCTAACACCTAATTCATGGGTCAAACTAACGTACTACGTGTGAAGATGTTAATGAAAGATGTCTTAGCACTCATCAATGGTACTTGGACCTTGTTGTTTCCCTCGACCTGTTTCTTTAGCTGTCTATACTTAACCAGGTCACATTTATGCTACTTCCACTACTGTATTACTCTTTTAAATGTAAGAGTCTAACACAACTGGCCTTTGCAAACAGTGACCTTGGACCAAAGGAGTCAATAGTGTATGATGGGTTTACACAACTGGAACAAGTTCAGTGAACTACACAAGCTGTTCTTCTCAGTCAAAGGAAGGCAGCAAGCAGATATTTCACAGGGCTATCTTTATCCTTAAGTCTGAAGGTAGAATAACAATACTGCACTGACAGGATGGACAATTTGAAGTGTGACTACCAGCTGGCAGCTGACTGACCTTGACTTTTCCTCGGTTCGCTTCTAATAGCAGATGTTATTTATGACTATATGCAGGTCAAGAGAGGATACTGGCACCTACTGGAACACATTTCACATAAATATGTACATTGTAACATTCTATTTAGTCTTTCACCTTCACCACTTTAATCTGGCAACTGGACATTCTGACTGAAAATTCCATTTGGTTTGTTTAATTTCTGCCTCAGGCTATTCGTTGTTGGGACTAAATGTTGACGCCAAACAAAACACTTGAAAGTGAAAGCAGTCAAACTATGATCTTGTTTGTCTGAAACACATCACTCAAAGTTAAGTTTCAGAGAAACACTCATCTGAATCAATAAGCTATTGAAAAGACCCTTATTTGTCCATATAACCAGCCATCATACTGTCAAAATAAAACAGTAAAGCTTCTAACATTTTTATACACATTTGATGTCCAACTCTTACAACAATCACATATCTTGGAATGGTCTTCTATGTATGACTGAACTGATTGATGAAACCGCTAACTAACTGGCTACCTAAAAATTAGTACCTGACTTAGCCATATCAATCAAATGGAGAGGCAGGAACTACTGAACGAGTTCTTGTTGTCTTACTACCATTCAATGTAGCTTTCAAATCACTAGGAAAAAAAGAACTTGGCGGATAGCAAAAGATATTGGGCCTTTCCGGAACCAGCCCCTCCACACTTTGGAGGGCACTCTTTATTATTAAGGGATAGGGTGTGTTACAGTGGCAAACTTTGAGAAGGAAAGAAGAGCTTGACATCACAATTGTTTACATGGACATAATGGTAAACATTTAAAACACCATACAATACTTTTGGGAGACCCCAGAAAATGTCCGATTCCTCTTTAAATGTTACCATATGTGTGTGTGTGCAGCATTTCACATTATTTCCTTATCAGTTCCATACTCACTCTGTATCATGTACACCCCACATGTTATTTTATGACACTATTTCGAAATTTTTCCAAATGCAGTGATGATGACATTGTGTATCAACCAGAAGCCTACATAGTAACTCCCAGACTGTTCATCTTTTTCCAATATCCAAAGGTGTAAAAATACATCACTTAAAAACTCTGCACACCTTTGATATCAAGTAGAGATACTCAAAGTGTTTTGTGTAATTCAACATCAGAGACTCTGCCTGTAAATCTTCCTGTAAATTAGTGACAGCCTCATTGTGGTTAGAATAGGTATACTACATACATTTCAGCTGTCCCCAAAAAATTATCACTTGCACTCAAACAATTATCTGTCACCTTATGGAGGCTCCTCAGCTGTTCTCACAGCCTGATGGTTATTAACACCCCAGCTTCTTAGAATGGCCTAACTTAATAAATTACCATTCTAACAATTTCAGACTCTTGTCAACTACTGACCCTTTAGAGATCTTCAAGCTGTAAGTAACTGATGCCGTTAGCACACGACCTTAACCTTCAGACGTCTCCCTTCAGCACTGAGGCAACAATAGTGGATGAGGTGCTACATGCTGTTCTTCTCAATCAAACACAGGCACTCGGCAGGAATCTCATAGTGCTATCTTTGTGCTTAAGTGAGAAGACTAAGGAATCAATGATATGTCAACGGGACAGGGCAAAGTGAGGCTTTGTCATCAGATGGCAGCTGACTGACCTTGACCTTGGCCTTGACTGGATTACACAGACACCAGCTGGGCTTTGTTTTAGGCCACACATTTAAGCACCTGTGACCATAAGAGAACACTCATAAACACCTGAAGAATTGCAGATGGAGCATTATGCCATAAAGATCACTGGCAGACTTACAAGTCACAAAACATCATTGTTTTTTATTGCATTGTTTAATGCATTTACATTTGTTTTTTTAACGCAGCTACCGCTGAACATAACATAACATTCTCAACATTAAAAACAGATAGCTATGTGTACACATACTAATTTTCCTAAAGAAGACTGATCGGTCCAGCTTAATATAAATACAACATACTAGTATGGGTAATTCTTAACTAATACTTCTTTTTTTCATCGAGTGGCTATATTTCTTTTGTGGCATCCTATGTGCTATATTTAATCAATCTGCAAATAGTTGAGTAAGGACAGCTCTGCCTAATTATATGCTTTTATGGATTGGAGAGTTGACACAATAATGATGGACCTCCTTCCCCACTGATGTTGTTCCCCATCACCCTCACCAAACAGACCCTGAAAATTCTAAAGAAATGCATGAAAACCTGTCAAAAAAATACTAAAGAGGTACAGAATACAAAGATTATGATACATGACCTTTTCATTGTTCCTTCTAAATCATCATTACTGTATAGGTAATAGGTATAGGTAAAGACAATTGTTTACTGTACCTTTAACAGTACTGAATGACCCAATTGCCCCCACCTTTCCATTCAAACCAAACTGGGGTGCAACAGCTGTCTATTTCTGCCACAGCCCTTATATGAGGGCTGCTTGTTGTATATATAACAGGGAGTTGTGTCTGCTCACACTCCAGGTTATTGTCCCATCAGGTTATCGTCCCCGCAGGTAAGACAACCAGAGTAATCAAATGATAATTTACCTAAAACTTTAAGAGCTTTAAGATTCAACAGTTCATTGTGATTCTTTGATCATTCAAATGCTAAGAATTAACAAGGTAATCTCTTTATTTTCTTTTTTCATTTCAGAGTAATCATACGGAGAGTGAACATCAAAGGTACTGTAGGTGGTTTTAAAACTTGTGTCTATACTGCACTCGTAATACAGTATACTCAGCATAACATTAAGATTACTTAAACTCTGAGCTCAGTATCTTTACTGGATGTGTAATTTCACTGTGATTCTAAAGTATATTTAACTACATAATGAGTAATTTATGGATATTCTCTGTGTCTTGCTGTGGTTGATCTGACTTGAACTGTACTTGTTCTTTTTCCATCAACAATCGTCTTGAATTATGCCATTTTATAATGAACTATCTGACTAATGATTTGTTGCGGTCAGTCATATTTACACCCTTTAACAAAAGTCATGCTGTCCAATATCCAGTCGCCAGGCTTGAGATATTTTTTGTAAAATAGCTGTGCTTGCTTGTCTATGATGTGATTTTTATAATCTGACAATCGAATCTACTCAATTTATCTAATTAACATTATCAAGGACTAAACCATGGGTGACGCGATGATGGCAGAGTTTGGGGCGGCGGCTTCGTTTCTGAGAAAATCAGATATGGAGCGTCTGGAGGCCCAGACTCGCCCCTTTGACATTAAGAGGGCATGCTTCGTTGTGGATCCTGAGGTTGAATATGTGAAGGGAATGATTGTCAGCAAAGACGGGGACAAAGTCACCGTTGATACTGAGTATGAGAAGGTAAACAAATCCGTTTTACTGTATTCTTTCACATTTTATTTGAACAAATCTTTTAGACTGTTTTGAGATTATTTATACGCATATGTTGTCATTTTTAGACCTAAAGACTACAAAATGCATCTATATTCATCATTATATGTAGATTTCCATGATTGTGGGCCTGTGAAAAACACAAGACTTTTGACTTCCGATGAATAATGTCCTCACAACAGAGATTTGTATGACTGACATATTCACTCCTTCTCAAAGACTGTCACTGTGAAAGATGAAGACTGCCACCCCCAGAATCCACCAAAGTATGACAAAATTGAGGACATGGCGATGTTAACCTTCCTGCACGAACCTGCTGTGCTGTTTAACCTCAAAGAGCGTTATGCAGCCTGGATGATCTATGTGAGTACAATGACAAGAGCGTCTTCTCAGGAGGTTCTCAGGAGATGTAAGATACTATGTTCAAACAAATCATGATAAATCTCATGTCTCTTTGTACAGACCTACTCTGGGTTGTTCTGTGTCACTGTCAATCCCTACAAGTGGCTGCCAGTGTACGACCAGGAAGTTGTTAGTGCTTACAGAGGCAAGAAGAGGACTGAAGCTCCTCCTCACATCTTCTCCATCTCTGACAATGCTTACCAGTACATGCTGTCAGGTAAAAAAGTCTTCATATATTCAAATCAAATCTGAGTTAAGAGTCAAACACTTAAAAAGGATATTTCATATATTAGGTATAATAACTACATATATATATATATATATATATATATAAAAGATATTTGAAATTAAATGAATTTGTTTGTTTTGTTTGTTTAGACAGGGAGAATCAGTCCTGCCTGATCACGTAAGTACACTATAGTAATTCTGTTTCTATTTCTGACTAAAGTGCTGGTACAAAATAATAACATAAAAAACGAAATTCCTTGCCCTTCTTTCTAAGTGGAGAATCTGGTGCTGGGAAGACTGTGAACACCAAGAGAGTCATTCAGTACTTTGCCAGCATTGCTGCTGTAGGTGGAGGCAAGAAGGATCCGAATGACAAAAAGGTTGTTGAATTGAGACAGTGCCTCTTCTGTGTTTAATGCAAATTTCCCATAATCATAATGGCAGTGACACTGATAGGTGTTTCTCTTCAGGGAACCCTGGAGGATCAAATCATCCAGTGTAACCCTGCTCTGGAGGCCTTTGGTAATGCAAAGACCATCAGAAATGACAACTCCTCTAGATTTGTAAGTATAACTTTGGATTGACAAACGTCACTCAAGAATTGGAAATAAAACCCTAGCAATGCACAACAATGCATTATGAATCCTAAAAAAATGATTTCCATGTTTTTGTCAGGGTAAATTCATCAGAATCCACTTTGCTTCAAGTGGCAAACTGGCCTCTGCTGACATTGAGACATGTGAGTGAACTTCAATTCAACTACATAAAATCAAAGTCTATTATTCCTGAAATGCTGAAAAACATTTATTTCCTCATCATTTGGCAGATCTCCTGGAGAAGTCTCGGGTGACTTTCCAGCTCAAGGCTGAGAGAGATTATCACATCTTCTACCAGATTCTCTCTATGAGGAAACCAGAGCTGCCGGGTTAGAATTCCCAAACTTTAACATAACATTACATCACATGACCCTTACTGACGAAGAAACTGATGAAAACCATATTCTTCCATTTTAGACATGCTGCTCATCACAACCAACCCCTACGACTATCAGTTCATCTCCCAAGGACAGACCACAGTAGCATCCATTGATGATGGTGATGAGCTGATAGCTACTGATGTGAGTAAAGCTACTGTTGTCTTTAAGTTAGTCTTCTGAAAGACAGCTGGATAGAAACACATTGGATAATTGTTTTATTTGGTTCGGATCTGTTTTCAGCTGTAGGAGTCCTGCAATGTCCCTGTCCTTGTGAAGTATTACTATATTAATAATATAAATGATAATAATAATAATAATAATAATAATACTTTAAACTTATATAGCGCTTTTCTAGGTACCCAAAGACGCTGGGTGATGTTGGGTTACATATACACGGCTAGTTAGTGTACTTTGACCACTTACTCTATTATTTACGCTACAGGAAGCTTTTGATGTGCTGGGCTTCACTCCAGAAGAGAAGTCGAGCATTTACAAGCTGACTGGTGCTATCATGCACTATGGCAACTTGAAGTTCAAGCAGAAGCAGAGAGAGGAGCAGGCAGAGGCTGATGGCACTGAGGGTATGTTATCCAAACACTGCTTCATTATGATGAAAAGCACCACAGGCTTTTGCATCTTGACAGTCAATATTACCTGACCATATTGAATAATAACCAAGGTTGTGAGAAAGATTGTTTTTTAGCTACTAAACATCATGATATAACTACTCCTATTTAAGGTTTAGATCTATAGCTTCCCCTAAAAAAAGCGGTCACAAAATTGTATTCATAAAATGTATCAATGCATAAATGTAATATTACTATATATGTGTTTCTTAAAACAGATATAGACAAAGCTTGTTATCTGATGAACTTGAACTCTGCTGAAGTCATCAAGGCCTTATGTAACCCAAGGGTCAAAGTAGGAAATGAGTGGGTCACCAAGGGACAGAGTGTCCAACAGGTGGGAGAGATGCAAGTTTTGTCAGAACTTTGTCCCCTTGTCAATTAAGTATAAGTATAAGTATATTGAATATATGTATTAGGTACGTTTTCATTATTAATCCCTCATTTCGAAGGTGTACTATGCCATTGGAGCCCTGTCCAAGTCAATATATGAGAAGATGTTCAACTGGATGGTAGTGAGAATCAACAGCCAATTGGACACTAAACAAGCTCGCCAGTACTTCATTGGTGTGCTGGATATTGCTGGATTTGAGATCTTTGATGTGAGTTTGTAAGACAAAACTAAAATCTAGTTATAAAAGAAACCTGATGCTATAAAAGGCCAACAACACATCTTTCTTTTTTATAGTTAAATACCTTTGAGCAACTATGCATCAACTTCACTAATGAGAAGCTGCAGCAGTTCTTCAACCACCACATGTTTGTGCTGGAGCAAGAGGAGTACAAGAAGGAGGGCATTGTGTGGGTTTTCATTGACTTCGGCATGGACTTGGCGGCGTGCATTGAACTCATCGAAAAGGTGTGTAAATCTATAGTTTATATGTATAATTAACATTATTGTTAAAATGTCATTTTTTAACACATTTAAAGATCTAGTTCCAGTTCCTTCCCTAGAGCAGTAAAATAACATATTTGTTTCAGAAATTAACTTAGAATCCGGTACTAAGGAGCATGAATGTGATTTCAGACCTAGATTTATTAAGAGAAAACACACTAACAATTATCTGATATTTCTTATGTCTGTTTATACTACAGCCCATGGGGATCATGTCCATTCCTTGAAGAGGAGTGCATGTTCCCCAAGGCCAGTGATGCTACATTTAAATCCAAGCTTTATGACAACCACTTGGGCAAAAATGCCTGCTTCCAAAAGCCCAGGCTAGTCAAAGGGAGACCAGAGTCCCATTTCTCCCTGGTTCATTATGCTGGAACTGTTGATTATAACATTGCCAACTGGCTGGTGAAAAACAAGGACCCACTCAATGAGACAGTTGTGGGACTGTATCAAAAGTCATCAATGAAGATGCTGGGACAACTCTTTGTTGGATATGCTGGTTCTGATGATGGTAAGTTATTTATCCATTACAGAAAACAAGACCTTTATTATATAGATGTAAAATCAGGACTGAAGAACCAGGACTGACAATCAATATAAAATCAAGCACACAAGTGCCAATTACGAAAAAAAGAGAGAACATTGGCAAATGTTAAAAACTGGGTACACTCAAGGGTTTCCAAGTTATTTCCATTATCCAAAATTTGAATAATTTCAGTCCACATACAAATAAGGGTCATCAGGAATCAAATCCAACCTCAACCCCAAGCTGGAGTCTGTATTCAATTACGGACATTTATACTTTTTCTGCAGAGGCTGCAAAGAGCAAGGAAGCTGGTAAGAAGAAGAAAGGTGCTTCCTTCCAGACTGTGTCCGCTCTCCATAGGGTCAGTATGACTTACTAGTTCATGTATGATGTTTCTGTTCATTATGCATTGTACACAGGGTCAGTGATTACTGTTTCATTATCATAGTTCTAAACCTGTGAAAGACATATTCATGCTGTTCTGAACTCTCATTAAGCAAATACAAAATATCTAACAACAGGAGAACCTGAACAAGCTAATGACCAACTTGAGGTCGACTCACCCCCACTTTGTGCGCTGCATCATCCCCAATGAGACCAAGACTCCTGGGGCCATGGAGAATCCTTTGGTCATGCACCAGCTGCGCTGTAACGGTGTGCTGGAAGGCATCAGGATTTGCAGAAAGGGCTTCCCCAACAGGATCCAGTATCCAGACTTCAAACAGAGGTACAATCTGTAAATGTTTTGTCCTGACTATATGATAACACTAAGAGGACATATCAAACAGACCATTTAACTATTTTTCAGATACCGTATCCTGAATCCTGCTGCTATCCCTGAGGGACAGTTCATGGACAGCAGGAAGGGGGCAGAGAAACTGCTGGGATCTCTAGATATTGACCATGAGCAGTACAGATTTGGACACACTAAGGTGTTTCATTGTATAATGTTCGATATTAAATTAGCACATTTTGTTAAGCCTAATGAAACTCTAAACGTCCAAACTGTTGATTTTAAGGTGTTCTTCAAAGCCGGTCTCCTGGGTGCCCTTGAGGAGCTGAGAGACGACCGTCTCACTATCATCATGACTGGTATCCAATCAAGTGGCCGCGGTCTTCTGGCAAGAATTGAATTCCAGAAGATTGTCGCACGCAGGTAAATTGGTTTACTAATTAAATGGGAGGGTCATACTACTGAAGTGTCCACTAAAGCGACCTAAAGCGCATGCCTAATCACCGGCACAGACCTGTCACTCATCAATCAATCACCAAGGTAATTGAAAGCAAGCTGATGACTTGACGTTAGCCAGCTTTGGGAATAGGATTTTTGGAGAGAACTTTCAGTAAGAAACTTTTAGTGTAACTTAGGAGTACTCTCAGTGGTAAGATCAAATGCTTTGTCAATACGGGGCCTGAAGTTTGTTTTAATGAAATAAATGTTATCGTCATAACACTTTTATTAGTGTGTGATGTGGGGAATTCATTTGGAGAAAATATGTTCAGTATATAAGATTCAAGATTAACTCCTTTTGGCCTGTCCCACAGCAAGGAATCACTCGTAATCATCTTCCAACCCATTTCTTCACAATGAAGTAGAGCCTTTTTCTTTTCTTTTGTCTTTTGAAAATTTGACATTTTGTTTTTAGCTAAACAGCCTTTCCTTTCTTTCCAGTGTTATTGTACATAAACTGCAAAAATAAATGTTGTGATTCGTGTGAACAGAGAATTGCTAAAATTGCTGAAGAAGTCATCCTCACTGTATACTATACATCCTGTTTATGGGTACAAAGGTTGAGCCAATGGTAAATTTGAATGTGAACATGTGCTACACACTACACCGGAGATACAATGTAATCACTAAAACATGCCTATCACATTTCTTCCTGTGCTCAGATGAGAAAGTGGCAATACAATGACTATAACTATCAACCCTATTCTTCTACAATCACCTGTTTGTTGCACACACAATATGACTTTCTTTCCCTTCCAAATTTTAAGGGATGCCCTGCTCGTGATCCAGTGGAATGTCCGTGCATTCATGGGTGTCAAGAATTGGCCCTGGATGAAGATGTACTTCAAGATCAAGCCCCTGTTGAAATCAGCTGAATCTGAGAAAGAAATGGCCAACATGAAGGACGAATTCCTGAAACTGAAGGAGGCCTATGCTAAATCTGAGGCTCGTAGGAAAGAGCTGGAAGAGAAAATGGTTTCTATTCTCCAAGAGAAGAATGACCTGCAACTTACAGTTCAGACTGTGAGTAAAGCTTATAACAACTGCTTTTAACGATACATTTGTTTGACATATAGATGAAGGAAATATATGTAAAATGAGCATTAAGCTGCCATGGCCATTTTCACCTAGCGCAATCAATTACTCTTCACAGGAACAAGATAGTCTTTGTGATGCTGAGGAACGTTGTGAGGGTCTGATCAAGAGCAAGATCCAGCTTGAGGCCAAAAGCAAAGAGCTGACTGAGAGACTGGAAGATGAGGAAGAGATGAACGCAGAGCTGACTGCTAAGAAGAGGAAGTTGGAGGATGAGTGCTCTGAGCTCAAGAAGGACATTGATGATCTGGAGCTAACACTGGCTAAAGTGGAGAAAGAGAAACATGCCACTGAGAATAAGGTCAGTGCATGTGAAATAGGTGCAAGGTGATGGTAAGGGGACTCCCTATGCTAAAATGTTTTCATTCCTTCTATTCATTTAGGTTAAAAACCTGACTGAGGAGATGGCAGCTCTTGATGAAATCATTGCCAAGCTGACCAAGGAGAAGAAAGCTCTACAGGAGGCTCATCAGCAAACGCTGGATGACCTTCAGAGTGAGGAGGACAAAGTCAACACTCTGACTAAGGCCAAAGCCAAGCTGGAGCAGCAAGTTGATGATGTGTGTGTCCAGTTATCACCTTATTCAAATCTTTGTGTATTGCGCTGGTGTCTGAAAAATTAAAAACAAATTCCTTTCCTACTCTTTTTCAGCTTGAGGGCTCCCTGGAACAGGAAAAGAAGCTAAGGATGGATCTGGAGAGAGCTAAGAGGAAGCTTGAGGGTGACTTAAAGTTGTCCCAGGAGAGTGTGATGGATTTGGAAAATGATAAACAGCAGCTAGAGGAAAAGCTGAAAAAGTATGTTTTCTGGATGAGACAAAACCTTTTTTCTTTATTTTTTTTAAATTGTATTGTATTAATTAATATTCCGATAAGCAAACTATTATGTTTACTCTAAAGACTATTTATTCTGTGTTTTTTTACCACAGGAAAGACTTTGAAATGAGCCAGCTTACCAGCAAGATTGAAGATGAGCAAGCTATGGGAGCACAGCTCCAAAAGAAACTGAAGGAACTTCAGGTAGAGAGGAAACTATTAGTAGAAAAACTGAGTATACATTAGGAAATATCATCTGAGCAAATTCATGTTTTCTTGAAAAAAGGCCCGAATTGAGGAGCTGGAAGAGGAGCTGGAGGCTGAGAGAGCTGCCAGGGCCAAAGTGGAGAAGCAGCGGGCAGACCTGTCCAGAGAGCTGGAGGAGATCAGTGAGAGGCTGGAGGAGGCTGGAGGTGCCACTGCTGCCCAGATTGAGATGAACAAGAAGAGGGAGGCTGAGTTCCAGAAGTTGCGCAGAGACCTTGAAGAGTCCACTCTGCAGCATGAGGCCACCGCTGCCACACTGAGGAAGAAGCAGGCAGACAGTGTAGCTGACCTCGGCGAACAGATTGACAACCTTCAGAGAGTGAAACAAAAGCTTGAGAAGGAGAAGAGTGAACTCCGTCTGGAGCTGGATGATGTTGCCTCCAACATGGAGCAGGTTTCCAAAGCCAAGGTAAAGTATGAAAACCCTTAATAAACAAAACTGTTTACATATCAAGACTCCAGATGTCTCTGAAATTTCTATTTTCATCAACAATTTTCTTTTTTCAGGGAAACTTGGAAAAAATGTGCAGAACCTTGGAGGATCAGATGAGTGAATATAGGACAAAGTATGAGGAAGCCCAGCGCGGCATCAATGATTTTTCTATGCAGAAAGCTAAGCTACAAACTGAAAATGGTGCATAACAGTTACACTGACATAACATGTTTAAACATTAACAGTCTCATGACAAGCTATCATGACTAACTATCATGTCTCAATTACAGGGGAGCTTTCCAGACAACTAGAAGAGAAAGATTCTCTTGTCTCTCAGCTAACTAGAGGCAAGCAATCCTACACCCAACAGGTTGAAGACCTTAAAAGACAACTGGAGGAAGAAGTCAAGGTATATAGAAAACATACTATAACATGAATTACGTGAATGATGAACATAATGTTACGGCATAATGTAAGGTAAATATTAATGTATTAATTTTGGTTCTTAAAACAATTGACTCATTAGCTACTTCTATGATACATTTTTCCAAGGCTAAGAATGCGCTAGCCCATGCAGTGCAGTCTGCTCGCCATGATGCTGACCTCCTAAGGGAGCAGTTTGAGGAGGAGCAGGAGGCCAAGGCTGAGCTGCAGCGCAGTCTCTCCAAGGCCAACTCTGAGGTGGCTCAGTGGAGAACCAAGTACGAGACTGATGCCGTCCAAAGGACTGAGGAGCTGGAAGATGCCAAGTAAGGCCCCCTCACCTGGAGCTGTATAAACTGTTTAAAATCAAAGACTAAACATGGCTATTAAAGATGTAATCCACACTTTCAATCTATTGTTACTCAGGAAAAAGCTGGCTCAGCGTCTGCAAGATGCAGAGGAAGCTGTGGAGGCTGTTAATGCTAAATGCTCCTCCCTGGAGAAAACTAAGCATAGACTGCAGAATGAGATTGAAGATCTCATGGTAGATGTGGAGAGATCCAATGCTGCTGCTGCTGCCCTGGACAAGAAGCAAAGAAACTTTGACAAGGTAACTAACCTATTTCTCCCAACGAACATTTAACTTCAGACACTTCATGTAATATCGCAGGGGGGGAAAAATCCTGTTCCATATTTCAATTTGATTAGGTCCTGGCTGAGTGGAAGCAGAAGTATGAGGAGTCTCAGACTGAGCTGGAGAGCTCCCAGAAAGAGGCCAGATCTCTTGGCACAGAGCTCTTCAAACTCAAGAACTCTTATGAGGAGGCTTTGGATCACCTGGAGACCATGAAAAGGGAGAACAAAAACCTCCAAGGTCTGTAAAGACATTAAATCATGGCCATGTGCATGAACAGCGATGTAATTGAACATACAGTATGTGAACACAGTTTTGTTTACCCCATAGAGGAAATATCTGATCTCACTGAGCAACTTGGTGAGACTGGCAAGAGCATTCATGAACTTGAAAAGGTCAGAAAGCAACTTGAGCAAGAAAAGGCAGAGATTCAAACTGCTTTAGAGGAAGCAGAGGTATGTTCAAAATAAAAAAAATTGTCAGTAAGATTGCGACTGTTTCTTAGAATTGCTAAGGAATGTTCTATGTGTATATAATAATGTGCTTATATATTTCAACAGGGTACTCTAGAGCATGAGGAGGGTAAGATCCTCAGAGCTCAACTGGAGTTCAACCAGGTCAAAGCTGACATTGAACGTAAACTTACTGAGAAGGATGAGGAGATGGAGCAGGCCAAGAGGAACCAGCAGAGAGTGGTGGATACCCTGCAGAGCTCCCTGGAGTCTGAGACTCGCAGCAGGAATGAGGCTCTCAGGCTGAAGAAGAAGATGGAGGGAGACCTCAATGAGATGGAGATCCAGCTCAGCCAGGCCAACAGGCAGGCATCTGAGGCCCAGAAGCAGCTCAAGGGTCTCCACGGGCATCTGAAGGTTAAAAAGCAGTATATAACGTCAGTCATAACTGTAGATGCAAATATGTCCATGTGCATTTACGATTTCTAAAATGTATCCATCGTAGGACTCTCAGCTTCATCTGGATGAAGCTGTCCGTAATAACGATGATCTCAAAGAGAACACTGCAATTGTGGAGAGACGCAACAATCTGCTGCAGGCTGAACTGGATGAGCTGAGGTCCCTGGTGGAGCAGACTGAAAGAGGCCGGAAACTGGCTGAACAGGAGCTGCTGGACGTCAGCGAGAGGGTGCAGCTTCTGCATTCTCAGGTAAAATCCTAAACATGGTGGTTCTTCTGACTAATTCATAATGCGACACAGACTATCATGAACATTTTTGTCTTCCCACATAGAACACCAGCCTGCTGAACCAGAAAAAGAAGCTAGAGGGTGATACATCCCAGCTGCAGACTGAAGTGGAGGAGTCTGTGCAGGAGTGCAGGAATGCCGAGGAAAAAGCCAAGAAGGCCATCACTGATGCTGCCATGATGGCAGAGGAGCTGAAGAAGGAGCAGGACACCAGTGCCCACCTGGAGCGCATGAAGAAGAACATGGAGCAGACCATCAAGGACCTGCAGCACCGTCTGGATGAAGCTGAGCAAATTGCCATGAAGGGTGGCAAGAAGCAGATCCAGAAGCTAGAGTCCAGGGTGATTGCTCTATTTTACTGATTTGAGTTTTTGCCTTGTTCAGTCAGAATATCTTTTCAAAATATAGTTTTGACATCTGGTTCATGTGTCTACATAGGTGAGGGAACTTGAGAATGAGGTTGAGATGGAGCAACGGAAGGCCGGTGATTCTGTCAAGGGGATCCGTAAATATGAGAGACGCATCAAGGAGCTCACCTACCAAGTAAGTATAATTTCATAAAATGTCTGGTAAAATGTCTCGGTGTGTCTCTCCCCCACATCACATAGATAAACAGTAATACAACATGCACTTACCTCTTAATCTACAGACTGAAGAAGACAAGAAGAATCTGCATCGTCTCCAGGATCTAGTGGACAAACTGCAGATGAAGGTCAAGTCCTACAAGAGAACAGCAGAGGAGGCGGTAAGTTTTCCATAATTCAACACTAATTTTATTCAGACATACTAGAGTGATCTGTTACTTAATTCTGTGACTAATTATGTTTTTCAGGAGGAACTGGCCAACGGCAGCTTGGGCAAGTTCCGCAAGCTACAGCATGAGCTGGATGAGGCTGAGGAGAGAGCTGATATTGCTGAGTCTCAGGTCAACAAGATGAGAACCAAGAGCCGTGATGCAGGTGGCAAGGTAAATTTACACACTAACATAAAACCTACTATCAATGTTTTTCATGGTAAAAATCCATTGATATTGCGTGGCAAGTATCTGCTTACTACGCACATGGGTCTATGGTTAACACTAGAACGGCCAAGCAATTCACACCACCTAGAACAATAAACCTGTGTTGTGTGTACAGCTATTATACCGGTTCACCGGTTCCGGAAAGATAGTCTGTCTGTTTTGAGTTTGCACGTAAATGTTCAGTGATCACGTCCATCTGCATTCAAGCAAAGTAAAGCCATCAAAGTCTACAATACCCAAATTAGGTTTGTATCAGCTTGTCCACTGTCAAATCAGGTGCCACAGAGATTTCTTTTTATATAAACTGTAAAATCAGTTCTGAAGTCTCATTATTTATAAGACACTAAAGTCACATTATCTATAGGACTACTTAAATAAGCCTATCTGATGATAGAGATGGCAAAAAAAAACATTCATCAATCAAAAAGTCATAAAATGTGCCCACCAACGGCCATTAATGCTAAAACTCCCACTCAAACCTGGCATAACCTTTTATCTGACAAGAAAAATCACAGATCTATGTTCTTGCTACCAGCAGTTTTTCAGCCAATCACAACCAAAACTACTGGGCAGCAATTCACCTTGATAACCTATTTGTCTGATCAAGATACATATGTAGATACAAGATACGTATGATTAAAACAGATTATACATGCAAATCATATCTTTTCTTTTTCATATTTCCCTTGCAGAAAGGTCATGATGAAGAGTGAAGCTCAGACTTGGACCTTTCCTAAGAGCATGTCTGCTCTAGATTTAATAAAATGCGTGTCAAAAATATAATTCTGGTTGTCATATTTTAGTGTATGGATTGATTAGTCATCGATGAAAATATGTATGAATAATACATTTTTGCTTCAAAGCAATACATCAACTATAAAAGAAAGCAGATAATGAGCCAGCACAAGGCAGTTGGCACAATGGTAGAAGTATGTATCTAAAAGGCTCTTAAAGGAGCTTATTTTTGAAAAATATAAAAATGATGCTTTATGTACATGTTACTAATACTAGAACTGTGGCCAGAAACATTTTCAGAATTTTGATGAAGGCCAGTCAGTTGCATTTCTGTGAGGGAATTTATTGTTGGTGTGTGCAGGAATGAGAAGTTGGAGAGGCTGGACTAACTAACTTGGGGGACTGGAAAAAATTGGCACAGAGTCACAGAACAATCGTTACTTTCAGCATAAACAATCAGGTCCTCAAAAGATTACCTTAAAACTAAGTACTTTAAAACATGGCACTGAAGGACCTCACTACTTTACATATCCAGAAAAGTAATGCTAGAGGTTGAGAAACACTCAACTATGCAAAACACTGTGTCCATAATGACTTCTGTGTATCTACTGAATCAATCACCTTCTACTGTAAAACAATTCATCTCCACTAGTACTACAATGATGGTCTGACTATAGACATAATATTTTACTGAATAATAGACTACTGCTAAACTATGTGCATTTGTATCTGTCTGAGTGGCACAATTAAACACCCATTCACAATTCACAGCTCACACTTCTACTGCCATATAACCAATGGTAAAATACTTTGTTTGCAATCAGAAAGAGAAAGGGACTGTATATTCATTTGAAAATATAACAAAAAAAAATCATTTGTTTGACAGTAACGCAAAAAAATACTCTTGTTAACTATAGTCAATAATAGGACTAAAGTATCATGTTAAAACCTCACCACAGTATTGTTACAAGACATGTTTACGGTACAATTTATTAAAATAAAACTAATAAAACGACATGGCAAGAATCTTGTACACACAAAAGGACATAAGCAATAATTGCAATTGTTGTCAATGAAGAAAGACATAGAAGTAATGAAATTGTACGAACAAATTTAAGGGATGTCTTTCCACATCAGTCATTCAATCCATGGTACATTGAAGCACGTACCCAGTTAACACAAAAATGTACCAGTAACTGAAAGACTAGTCACAGGGAAAAACATGCTATGCTATACTATATTAACCATTTCTCAGGGGCTAAGGAGACATGGTGCTGTATCAAGGATCCATCTTTATGCATCCTTAACATTCAGACCCAACCCCTCAGTGCCCTTCTGAGGTTTCAATAACTCTACAGTAATGTTTCCTGCAAAAAATAAAATGCTGAACTAATGCTGAATTATGCATCTCCTAATGACACAATCAAACGAAAAAATTTGAAAATGGCATTTATTGTAGGCCTATATTATATATACAGACCAGTCCACAATTACTGGCACCCCTGGTCAAGATGAGTAAAGAGGGATATAAGACATTCACCTCTTGGTGAATTAGTTTAATCTCACAAAAATGAGAAAAACATTTAACTCTGGTAAATGTATTCTTAGGAAAACAGTTCCCATATTAATACATTACACACAGTGAAGAGGACGGGAAGAGGCAAAAAAAATCCCAAAGGGTTGACTGAAATGTAACAAAAAGACCAAGGGGTGCTTACCTAGGTCAATATCCAAAAAGTAGCATAAATTATCCATATTATCCAAAAGTAGTAACATAATCAAAAATAAAAATACAAAGGAAGATTTATATATAGATTTAGCTACAAAACTAAAGATTTCTTCAACATGTGGCAAAAAGTAACAGACAAGACTGGCCGCTGTTCAATTAAAGGAGGAGTTAAGAGTGAACAGCTGACAGCATGAGGATGGGAATGGGGTGAGGTGGTGTGGCGCTGGAGGAGTGAGGTTGTCCTTAAAAGTCCACATGCACAAACTATTATATTCTTCATGTTGCAGTGCACTACAATAACTGGCAAGTTAGGGCTGAGGTAAAAGAAAAACAAAAACAGTTTTAACAGTACACTCAGATGGACTGTTTAAAAGTAACTCATTGCTTAGGTATTAGGTTGTGTACTGGTCAAATAGGACCATAAGTCATTGACTAATGTTTCTTGTTTTTTCAGAAATTAATGTTTCTTGTCTTGTTCATTTTTTTGCAATGGAACCTTTCAGGATGCATTTTTTGTAGAGCTGTGAAAAATAACGCGTTAACGCGTTATGATTAAATTACAGGATTAATTAGTTCATTTTTTTAACGCATTTAACGCATGCGCAAAATGAGCTTCCAAATATACCCACAATTCCGCCCAATCTGCATTAGTCGCCGCTGTAATGGGAAGTTCGTGTTTAAAAAAAACCAAAGATGGAACATTCAATAAAACCAAAGTGATATGCACACTCTGCGGGAAGACGTTATCGTTTCACCGTAGCAATAAGTACCACCTCAACGCGATGCATGCGTTGGTCGGCGAGGGGAGTTAAAGTGGAATGCGCCAAACCACCCTCACTGAACAACGTAGGCCCCTCATTAAGTGTGCCTGTGACAAGTTGACTAGCACAGTTGCCAAATGGATTGCAAAAAGCTGTAGACCGATTAATATTGTTGAAGACGAGGGGTTCACCGAAGTTGTGCGAGAGGCAACGGGGGATTCGAGTATCAAAGCACCGCAAAGTCGCACAATAATGACAAAAATCCACGAGCTGTATGAAGCTGAAAAGAAAAAAAAGGAAAATGACTTGGCTGCTACGAAACATCAGGCGCTGACAGGGGATCACTGGACTTCTGTAAGTAACGATAACCACCTGGGTTTAACTGCACATCTAATCACCGACGAATGGAAGTTAAAGTCGTTTACACTAACGTGCATGAAAACAAAAGAGCTCCACTTTGCAGAGGCATGTGCACAACAGTTCCAAACTGTTGCAAGCAACTGGGCAATTGAAGACAAAACGACCACTATAGGGATAGACAGTGCACGCAATACTGTAAAAGGGCATTTAGAGGCATTAGATTGTGTCATGGTGTGGTTAATGGTTGTTTGACAAAAAAGAGAAAAATGTTCAAACATCCTATAAAAACAATGGCTAAGAAGCCCAAATAATTTCTGTTTGATTTAAAAAGAAAAGAAAAATGTTTTATTCAACCATACAATGGCTTAGAAGCCCAAATTCTGTTTAGGATGAAGATTATATTAATGTTCCATATGGAATAGCAAAGATAACTGGTAAAGAACTGCTGAGTTGCAGCGCCATTGTTTTTTTTTATGAATAAAAAAAAGAAAAACATGTTAAATGTATATATCTGTCTTTTGTCATAAATCTTTTTGTTCTCACAAAAATATACCGAGAAAATGTGTGATTAATCATGATTAATCCACAGAAACCTGTGATTAATCTGATTAAAAATTGTAATCATTTCACAGCCCTAATTTTTTGATCTCTGGTACTCTAACTAAAAACATGCTCTATTATTTGAAAGTAGAGGGGGTACAAACACATGTAAGACACATCTCCCAAACCAATGGCGGAATGGGTATCCAAAGGTTTTAGCGTGTTTGTCTCTCTACGCTTTGCTGAAAACATGCTTATTTATTAAAGCGCCCTTCTTAGTACGACCATAATTAATCTGACTCCATTTTAATTAGTCTGACTCCACTCAATTAGGAACTCAGCCTTAGCTCCTGGCTTTTAATGTAGATTGCTACCCGTTTTGGTAGGCTGACCTACGGTAATTTCTTTGGATACCTATAGTCTGTTTTATGAATACCCCTCTTACTTTTTAATAACCAGTTTCTTCTAGGAATAGTGTCGCACAGGATTTTGCCACGGGCAATTTTTTATCTTGACATATTCCACGGACACAACCTGTTTCTAGTTCTGGATACTACCTCAAAGGCTTTAATGCTGTTACGGGGCTTTGCAGCTTGTTCGATCGACTTGGTTCAGGGACGGGCGCCAGGCTGCTGTACGTCTCTGTATAATCATTCGATTCAGTGCAGAGGCTGGTCGGCAATCCACCGCTGTATAATACAATGAACAGTTCTGCTGTAGCGTGTCTAGCCCAGTTGATTTAGCCAGTATCTTCCAGACTTGCACTTTCCATTGCTTTTGGTTTGAAACTAATCTTAGCCAGCCACTGCGGAAACATCATTATCTACGAATACTTCGCTAGTTAAGAATTTCTGGAGAGGCCACAGTGGGTCAGAGATTAACAATGTATTTAGTCAGGTACAAGTTACTAATACAGTTACATTTTCAACGAGTATAAGGTGAATAATCTAAGGCTACAAGTATAAAAGAAACATACGAAACATGTTTGTATTAATATGGGACTGTTTTCCTAAGAATACATTTACCAGAGTTAAAAGTTTTTCTCATTTTTGTGAGATTAAACTAATTCACCAAGAGGTGAATGTCTTATATCCCTCTTCACTCAGAGAATATGAACATACCTGGCTGCTCAGAAAATGACTACACACATAGAGTGCAGTGCAGGAGACTCTGTTTACAGAATGCTCCAAGTCCTTTGACTATCTTCCCTTTCAGTAGCCATTTAGTCATACATCTGGTATAATAATGAACCACATGGACAGTGGTATCTAGTGATGAGGATCACACATTTAAACAGACAAATGGAGGGGGTTCTCGCCCAAAGATGGGGTTTGCCCTCTCCAGAGAGAGATTACCTAACAACCTGTCTCTGAAATCCATGGGAAGACTAATCTATGCAGCTGTAGGACCGAGGCCTCTACCACTCAAACTGAGACCATTCAAATAAGCTCAAACATGTCAAAGAAATCATTGTCCAATGCAATATCTCACTTAGCGCTCTTAAATTATTTTCCCTGTCCCTAGTTTCACCCTGGCATGGAAAAGCACAGGGAGAAAGCCAGAGAGACAGAGGATAGAGAAAAGAGTCCCAGCAGGAGGGTGGGAAGATCAACACATGGTACAGTGCAGTCCCGGAATGTGTGTTAGGGGCGCTGTCATGGCAAAAAGTGACCGGGTGCCAAAAAGAGCCCGGGTGATGTAATATTGGCTTTCGAACGACTCTTGAGTGACAGTTGCTATACCAACGCTTGCATTACGTAATCCGGACACTACGTAACCCGGGCACTTTTTGGTCAGTCTCAAGAGTCGTTCGAAAGCCATCAGCTACTTGTTAGTCACTTAATATTGTGCCTAAAACTATTAAGTATTCCGTTTTAGCTACACCTGCCGGTATCCTGTACATCAACATTTGCAGTCAATACTACTTTTTTAATCGCTATATATTGTGGCTAAACAAATTTTTACCCGGTAAATAAAGTGTTCCATTTTAGCCGTTTACATCATCATTTGCATTTTAATTGAAATTGTTTAGAGTAGAAATTCGTTTTTATAACAAGGAGAAAATATACTGATATACGGTGCTTGTTTACTTGGCTTGCTACCGTTTTAGCAAGCCAGCCAGTTAATTTGCTAACATCTTAAATAATATACGGTGCTTGTTCATCTACCTTTTTAGCAGGCCAGCCAGTTAATTTGCTCACATCTTAAATAATATACGGTACGGTGCTTGTTCATACTAGCTTGCTAGCTAAACACTAAGCAAAATAATGTGCCCCAGCTAACGGAGGAATTGCTAATCGCTAACGAGATGCTAGCGGCGAAACCAGTTGAAATGTACTTACTTTGACACTATAACAAAGTTGTGAGTCAACAACTTTCCTAACACAGTCAAACATCAAGCACATGGTTGTTTTGCTTGGTTTATTGCAGGTAAAATACAGGCAAGCTGGTCTCAGGTAGCGAAGTATAATGCGAGATGCTCTGGGGTAAATTGCGTTATTGAGGTTGTCTGACTTCCAAAAAGAGCCCGGGTGACGTAATGCTAACGTTGGTATAGCAACTGTCACTCAAGAGTCGTTCGAAAGCCAATATTACATCACCCGGGCTCTTTTTGGCACCCGGTCACTTTTTGCCATGACAGCACCATAAACCAGCACCTAACCCACACCCAATGAGTAATTACAAGTGGAAGCTGGCCATCTGTGGTTTTCCAATCCAAATATCTCTATTCTACTTTACACACATAACTGACCAATATTTAGTAGGTTCAAGAACACTTACAACTTTTAAAATAAATCACCACTTCAACATTATCCTTGCTGGGAAGTCCTAGATGTCTTGCCTCTCTGAACAGGGATCCAAACTTTAATGTAAGTACAATGAAAGAAAACATTAATCTACACAAAATGAATCACAATCATAATCACCTTGTAGAATAGGAGTAAGAGCATCCTGTACAAAAGCCCTGAAGGAAAACGAATGAAGTATCTTCAGACTTTACAAAACTATAACACAAGGGTAATACATATAGATAGCTGTGGGCACTGCAATGACTGCAAGTTGTCCAAGGCAAAGGAGGAGGTTAATACTGTAATGCTATTGAAGGAGGAGTTTCAACTGAACAGCTGAGATGAGATGACCTTGACACATGTATCATCACTTAGAACATCAGTGCTCCTCACAAGCTGTCTCCTCAATCAGACAGAGGCACTCAGCAGGAATTTCACAGGTTATCTTTGTCCTCAAGGACAATGGCAAGGAAACCATGCAGAGTAAACAAGACGGAGCAGAGAATCAGGTGTCACCATACAAGCAACCTGAGATGTCTACAACCCCCAAACATACCCTTAAGTGGGCTTCATAGTTCATCTGCTTATTCTGAATTCATTGTCATGACTTTCCCTCATATACCTCAGCTTATAGCATACAACAAGAAATAAGAAATATTAAAATAGCCAAAGAACTGAATTATATTTTTCTATGAAGAGGGTCCTTGAGTTCATTTTCATAATTATAATCATAACCATGAAATTAATAACTTTGCCATTCAATACAATTAAAATTAAAAATGTACCAAGAACATTCTGATCTGATCCTGCAACTTCCATCCAAATGTTATGACAGTTTCCTCTAAGTTATTTACAATTAACAAATAACATTTACAAGTAACCAAGTGACCAAGGTTTAAAAAAATGGTTGAAATCAAAAGTTCAAAAGGTTTAAATCCTTATCATGACACAAATCAGACGTAACAGTGTGTTGGTCAATAAAACATCCAGCCATTTCACCTGTATTATACTACAGGTACCTAACACTCTATAGGTAATTAATGGATCAAACTAAGGTACTACGTGTGAAGATGTTAATGAAAGATGTCTTAGCACTCATCAATGCTACTTGGACCTTGTTGTTTCCCTCGACCTGTTTCTTTAGCTGTCTATACTTAACCAGGTCACATTTATGTTACTTCCACTATTGTGTTACCCTTCTAAATGTAAGAGTTTAACGCAAATGGCCATTGCAAATGGTGACCTTGGACCAAAGGAGTCAATAGTGTATGATGGGTCTACACAACTGGAACAAGTTCAGTGAACTATACAAGCTGTTCTTATCAGTCAAAGGAAGGCAGCAAGCAGATATTTTACAGGGCTATCTTTGAAGTCTGAAGGCATATTAACAATACTGCACTGGCAGGATGGGACAATGTGAAGTGTGACTACCAGCTGGCAGCTGACTGACCTTGGCTTTTCCTCGGTTCGCTTCTAATAGCAGATGTTATTTATGACTATATGCAGGTCAAGAGAGAATACTGGCACCTACTGGAACACATTTCACATAAATATGTACATTGTAACATTCTATTTAGTCTTTCACCTTCACCACTTTAATCTGGCAGCTGACTGACCTTGACTATGCCTTGATTCGCTTCTCATAGTAGCTGTAATCTATGCTTGCGATTCCTTTTTAAATGTTACCATATGTGTGTGTGTGCAGCATTTCACATTATTTCCTTATTAGTTCCATACTCACTCTGTATCACGTACACCCCACATGTTATTATATGATATTATATGAAAAATGTCCAAATACAGAGGATGACCTTGTGTATTACCCAGAAGCCTACACAGAAGCCTAGTAACTCCCAGAGTGTTCATCCTGGTCCAATATCCAAAGGTGCAAAAATGCATCCCAACAGCACTACCGGTACTTGCTTAATCACTTAAAAATTCGACACACCTTTGATATCAAGTAGAGATACTTGTCAGGTACAGGCCATCCATAGAGACTGAGCATCCCTGTTTACTCACAGTGTTCTGTGTAATTCCACATCAGAGTCTCTGCCTGTAAACTTCCTGTAAATTAGTGACAGCCTAAATGTGGTTAGAGTAGGTATCCTACACGAATTTCAACTGTCCTGAAAAGATTATCACTTGCACTCAAACAATTCTCTGACACCTTATGGAGTCTCCTCAGCTCTTCTCACAGACTGATTAACACCCCAGCTTCTTAGAATGGCCTTACTTACAGGACAGGACCATGTCTTTAAGCTGTGAGTAACTGATGCCGTTAGCACACAAACTTAACCTTCAGACGTCTCCCTTCAGCACTGAGGCAACATTAATGGAAGTGGTGCAACATGCTGCCCTTCTCAATCAAAGACAGACACTCTGCAGGAATCTCACAGTGCTATCTTTCTGCTTAAGTGAGAAGACTAAGGAATCAATGATGTGTCAAGGGGACAGGGCAAATTGATGCTTTTTCATCTGATGGCAGCTGACTGACCTTAACCTTTGCTGGAACAACACAGACACCAGCTAGGCTTTGTTATAGGACAGGTTAGCACCTGTGTCTACCAGAGAACACTCATAAACAACACCTGAAGAATTTCAGAAGGAGCAATGCTCCATAAAGTTCACTTGCAGACTTACAATGTCCATCTTTTAGGGCAGAGATGCTTTACAAAAACACAAAAACATCACTGTTTTTTTAATGCAGATTGAACTTCATAACATTCTGTGTACTAACTTTCCTATAAAAGACTGATCAGTCTTACATACAAATATGGGCAATTCTTCATTCAGATTTCTTGTGAACCATGTGTGTCATCCGAGGTCCTATATTTAATCAATTGGCAACTGATGAAGTAAGGACAGCTCGGTGTAACATTTTCCTTTTATGGATTGGGGAGTTGACAGAATAATTATGGATGTCCTTTCCCACTGATGTTGTTCCCCATCACCCTCAACAAACAGACACTGAAAACTCTAAAGAAATGCATGAAAATCCTGTCAAACTAATAATAAAGAGGTACAGAATACAAAGAAATATTACGATACATGACCTTTTCATTGCTCCTTCTAAATCATCAGTACAGTAAAGGTCCAGAAGCAGTTTATTTCTTGGCAAAAACAATTATTTACTTTACCTTTAACAGTACTGAATGACCCACTTTGCCTCCTTTTATGGATTGGACCTCCTTCCCCACTGATGTTGTTCCCCATCACCCTCACCAAATATGTCCTGAAAGCTCTAAAGAAATGCATGAAAACCTGTCACAAAAATACTAAAGAGGTAGAGAATTCCAAAAAATATTATGATACATGACCTTTTCATTGTTCTAAATCCTCATTACTGTATAGGTCCAAAGACAATTGTTTACTGTACCTTTAACAGTACTGAATGACCCAATTGCCCCCACCTTTCCATTCAAACCTAACTGGGGTGCAACAGGTGTCTATTTCTGCCACGGCCCTTATAAGAGGGCCGCTTTTTGTATATATACCAGGGAGTTGTAGCTTCTCACACTCCAGGTTATCATCCCATTACCCACAGGTAAGTTAAACCAGAGTAATCAAATGATAATTTACCTAAAACTTTAAGAGCTTTAAGATCCAACAGTTCATTGTGATTCTTTGATCATTCAAATGCTAAGAATTAATAATGACATTTTAGGGCTTGATAGGTAATCTCTTTATTTTCTTTTTCATTTCAGAGTAATTGTTAGGACAGTGAACATCAAAGGTATGGTAGTTGGTTTTAAAACTTGTGTCTATACTCCCCTCGTAATACAGTATACTCAGCATTACATTAAGCTTACTTAAAATCTGAGCTCAGTATCTATACTTGATGTGTAATTTCAATGTGATTCTAAAGTATATTTAACTACATAATGAGTCATTTATGGATATTCTCTGTGTCTTGCTGTGGTTGATCTGACTTGAACTGTGCTTGTTCTATCTCCATCAACTTTACTTAAGTCTTGAATTATGCCATTTTACATTGAATTATGCCATTTTACTGTGAACTATCTGACTAATGATAAGTTGGTCATATTTACACACTTTAACAAAAGTCATGCTGTCCAGTATCCAGTCGCCAGGCTTGAGATATTTTTTGATAAAATAGCTGTGCTTGCTAGTCTATGATGTGATTTTTATATTTTATATTTAGATTTATATATTTTTACATTATCAAGGACTAAACCATGGGTGACGCGCTGATGGCAGAGTTTGGGCCGGCGGCTTCGTTTCTGAGAAAATCAGATATGGAGCGTCTGGAGGCCCAGACTCGCCCCTTTGACATTAAGAGGGCATGCTTCGTGGTGGATCCTGAGGTTGAATTTGTGAAGGGAATGGTCGTCAGCAGAGATGGGGACAAAGTCACCATTGATACTGAGTATGAGAAGGTAAACAAATCCGTTTTACTGTATTCTTTCACATTTTATTTGAACAAATCTTTTAGACTGTTTTGAGATTATTTATACGCATATGTTGTCATTTTTAGACCTAAAGACTACAAAATGCATCTATATTCATCATTATATGTAGATTTCCATGATTGTGGGCCTGTGAAAAACACAAGACTTTTGACTTCCGATGATGAATACAGATTTGTATGACTGACATATTCACTCCTTCTCAAAGACTGTCACTGTGAAAGATGTAGACTGCCACCCCCAGAATCCACCAAAGTATGACAAAATTGAGGACATGGCGATGTTAACCTTCCTGCACGAACCTGCTGTGCTGTTTAACCTCAAAGAGCGTTATGCAGCCTGGATGATCTACGTGAGTACAATGACAAGTGTGTCTTCTCAGGAGTTTCTCAGGAGATGTTAGATATGTTCAAACAAATTATGATCAATCTTATGTATCTTTGTACAGACCTACTCTGGGTTGTTCTGTGTGACTGTCAATCCCTACAAGTGGCTGCCAGTGTACAACCAGGAAGTTGTTGAGGCTTACAGAGGCAAGAAGAGGACTGAAGCTCCTCCTCACATCTTCTCAATCTCTGACAATGCCTACCAATACATGCTGTCAGGTAAAAAAGTCTTCATATATTCAAATCAAATCTGAGTGTTGTATACAAACATCAGTTAAGAAACACTTAAAAAGGATATTTCATATTTTAGGTATAATCACTACATATACGCATACAAGATATATAAAAAAACAAGATAGGAAAATAAAATGAAATTAATTTGTTTGTTTTGTTTGTCTAGACAGGGAGAATCAGTCCTGCCTCATCACGTAAGTACACTATAGTAATGATGTTTACATTTCTGAATAAAGTGCTGGTACAAAATAATAACATAAAAACTAAATTCCTTGCCCTTCTTTCTAAGTGGAGAATCTGGTGCTGGGAAGACTGTTAACACCAAGAGAGTTATTCAGTACTTTGCCAGCATTGCTGCTGTAGGTGGAGGCAAGAAGGATCCGAATGACAAAAAGGTTGTTGAATTGAGACAGTGCCTCTTCTGTGTTTAATGCAAATTCCCCATAATCATAATGGCAGTGACACTGATAGGTGTTTCTCTTCAGGGAACCCTGGAGGATCAAATCATCCAGTGTAACCCTGCTCTGGAGGCCTTTGGTAATGCAAAGACCATCAGAAATGACAACTCCTCTAGATTTGTAAGTATAACTTTGGATTGACAAACTTCACTCAAGAAATGGAAATAAAATCCTAGCAATGCACAACAATGCATTATGAAGGCTAAAAAAATTATTTCCGTGTTTTTGTCAGGGTAAATTCATCAGAATCCATTTTCATGCAACTGGCAAACTGGCCTCTGCTGACATTGAGACATGTGAGTGAACTTTAGTTCAACTACATCAAATCAAAGTCTATTATTCCCGAAATGCTGAAAAACATTTATTTCCTCATCATTTGGCAGATCTCCTGGAGAAGTCTCGGGTGACTTTCCAGCTCAAGGCTGAGAGAGATTATCACATCTTCTACCAGATCCTCTCTATGAGGAAACCAGAACTGCCGGGTTAGAATTCCAAAACTTTAACATAACATTACATCACATGTCCCTTACTGAGAAAGAAACTGATGAGAACCATATTCTTCCATTTTAGACATGCTGCTCATCACAACCAACCCCTACGACTATCAGTTCATCTCCCAAGGACAGACCACAGTAGCATCCATTGATGATGGTGATGAGCTGATGGCTACTGATGTGAGTAAAGCTGCTGTTGTCTTTAAGTTAGTCTTCTGAAAGACAGCTGGATAGAAACACATTGGAGAATTTTTCTATTTGGTTCTGATCTGTTTTCATCTGTAGGAGCCCTGCAATGTCCCTGTCCTTTTGAAGTATTACTATGTTAATAATAATAATAATACTTTAAACTTATATAGCACTTTTCTAGGTACCCAAAGACGCTGGGTGATGTTGGGGTACATATAGTTATATACACAGCTAGTGAGTGTGATTTCACCACTTACTCTATTATTTACGCTTCAGGATGCTTTTGATGTGCTGGGCTTCACTGCAGAAGAGAAGATTAGCATTTACAAGCTGACTGGTTCCATCATGCACTATGGCAACTTGAAGTTCAAGCAGAAGCAGAGAGAGGAGCAGGCAGAGGCTGATGGCACTGAGGGTATGTTATCCAAACACTGCTTCATTATGATGAAAAGCACCACCGTATCTTGACAGTCAATTTTACCTGACCACACTGAATAATAACCAAGGTTGTGAAAAAGATTGTTTTTTAGCTACTAAACATCATGATATAACTACTCCTATTGAAAGTTTAGACCGATAGCTTCCCCTAAAAAACGTGGTCACAAAATTGTATTCATAAAATGTATCAATGCATAAATGTAATACTACTGCAGTATGTAGTAATATAGTATGTGTTTCTTAAAACAGATATAGACAAGGCTTGTTATCTGATGAACTTGAACTCTGCTGAAGTCATCAAGGCCTTATGTAACCCAAGGGTCAAAGTAGGAAATGAGTGGGTCACCAAGGGACAGAGTGTCCAACAGGTAGGAGAGATGCAAGTTTTGTCAGAACTTTGTACCCTTGTCAATTAAGTATAAGTATATTGCATATATATGTATTAGGTACGTTTCCATTATTAACCACTCATTTCGAAGGTGTACTATGCCATTGGAGCCCTGTCCAAGTCAATATATGAGAAGATGTTCAACTGGATGGTAATAAGAATCAACAGCCAATTGGACACTAAACAAGCTCGCCAGTACTTCATTGGTGTGCTGGATATTGCTGGATTTGAGATCTTTGATGTGAGTTTGTAAGACAAAACAAAAATCTGGTTAAAAAAGAAACCTGATGCTATAAAAGGCCAACAACACATCTTTCTTTTTTATAGTTAAATACCTTTGAGCAACTATGCATCAACTTCACTAATGAGAAGCTGCAGCAGTTCTTCAACCACCACATGTTTGTGCTGGAGCAAGAGGAGTACAAGAAAGAGGGCATTGTGTGGGTTTTCATTGACTTCGGCATGGACTTGGCGGCGTGCATTGAACTCATCGAAAAGGTGTGTAAATCTATAGTTGTAGTATGTATAATTAACATTATTGTTAAAATGTCATTTTTAACACATTTTAAGATCTAGTTCCAGTTCCCTTCCCTAGAGCAGTACAGTAACATATTTGTTATCGAAATTAACTTAGAGTGTGCTATTAAGGAGCATGAATGTGATTTCAGACCTAGATTTATTAAGAGAAAATCACACCAACAATTATCTGATATTTCTTATGTCTGTTTATACTACAGCCCATGGGGATCATGTCCATCCTTGAAGAGGAGTGCATGTTCCCCAAGGCCAGTGATGCTACATTTAAATCCAAGCTTTATGACAACCACTTGGGCAAAAATGCCTGCTTCCAGAAGCCCAGGCTTGTCAAAGGGAGACCAGAGTCCCATTTCTCCCTGGTTCATTATGCTGGAACTGTTGATTATAACATTTGCAACTGGCTGGTGAAAAACAAGGACCCACTCAATGAGACAGTTGTGGGACTGTATCAAAAGTCATCAATGAAGATGCTGGGACAACTCTTTGTTGGATATGCTGGTTCTGATGATGGTAAGTTATTTATCCATTACAGAAAACAAAACTATTATTATATAGATGTAAAATCAAGATTGAGGAACCAGGACTGACAATCAACATAAAATCAAGCACACAAGTGCCAATTATGAAAAAAAGAGAGAACATTGGCAAAAGTTAAAACTGAGGTAGAGTCAAGGGTTTCCAATATCCAACATTTTAATAATTTCAGTCCACATACAAATAAGGGTCATCGGGAATCTAATCCAACCTCAACCCCAAGCTGTAGTCTGTATTCAATTACGGACATTTATACTTTTTCTGCAGAGGCTGCAAAGGGCAAGGAAGCTGGTAAGAAGAAGAAAGGTGCTTCCTTCCAGACTGTGTCCGCTCTCCATAGGGTCAGTATGACTTACTAGTTCATGTATGATGTTTCTGTTCATTATGCATTGTACACAGGGTCAGTGATTACTGTTTTATTATCATAGTTCTAAACCTGTGAAAGACATACTCATGCTGTTCTGAACTCTCATTAAGTAAATAATAATAATAACAAAATATCTTACAACAGGAGAACTTGAACAAGCTGATGACCAACTTGAGGTCGACTCACCCCCACTTTGTGCGCTGCATCATCCCCAATGAGACCAAGACTCCTGGGGCCATGGAGAATCCTTTGGTCATGCACCAGCTGCGCTGTAACGGTGTGCTGGAAGGCATCAGGATCTGCAGAAAGGGCTTCCCCAACAGGATCCAGTATCCAGACTTCAAACAGAGGTAAAATCTGTAAATGTTTTGTCCTGACTAGTATATGATATTATTAAGAGGACATATCAAACAGACCATTTAACTATTTTTCAGATACCGTATCCTGAATCCTGCTGCTATCCCTGAGGGACAGTTCATGGACA
The DNA here is from genome assembly GCF_900700415.2 of Clupea harengus. Taxonomy (NCBI): domain Eukaryota; kingdom Metazoa; phylum Chordata; class Actinopteri; order Clupeiformes; family Clupeidae; genus Clupea; species Clupea harengus. The sequence goes on along the minus strand of NC_045168.1, from coordinate 7,712,598 downwards.
GCAGGAAGGGGGCAGAGAAACTGCTGGGATCTCTAGATATTGACCATGAACAGTACAGATTTGGACACACTAAGGTGTTTCATTGTATAATGTTCCTATACACACCTTCAATATTAAATTAGCACGTTTTGTTAAGCCTAATGAAACTCTAAACGCCCAAGCGGTTGATTTTAAGGTGTTCTTCAAAGCCGGTCTCCTGGGTGCCCTTGAGGAGCTGAGAGACGACAGGCTCACTATCATCATGACTGGTATCCAATCAAATGGTCGCAGTAAACTGGCAAGAGTTGAATTCCAGAAGATTGTTGACCGCAGGTAAATTGGTTTACTAATTAAATGGGGGGGGGGGGGGTCATATTACCGAAGTGTCCACTTCTAGAAAATATCATATAATGCATTTGTTTTTCTACATATGTTGTTTTTCTATATATGACTGCATGTAAACATTATTGCAAAAATTGGAAAAAATATAATATGACATGATAGTGGGGACAAAAACCCTCATGGTTCTTGGAATTTATTATGGTTGATTTAAAACAAATATTGCCTAACTGATGGCTCAAATAGGAATAAATGTTCTAAGAACATACTGTATCATTAAGTTAGCTGACACCATACAGTGTGTTAAAGGGGCAAACAAAAGGACATTTCCACAGAATGACCTTGGTCCTTATTCACAAAGCACCTTAAAGCTAAAAGAAGCTCCTAACTTGTCGATATAGAAGAAATTCCCCAAAAGAATGGCCATGTCAATATCTACTTTGGGACTCCAACTTTCTTAGAGTAATTCACAAAGCCCCTTAGCACTAATAGTAGCACCTAACCCTGGGAGAACTAAGAAGCAGTCAAGAGGACTCATAACTCACTAAGACCAACTCCTAGAAGATAGTCGGTTGGGTAGCGTATTCCGTTATTACTGATGAATTCATCTTTCTTTGCAATACGCCCTAAAGCGCATGCCTAATCACCAGCACAGACCTGTCACTCATCAATCAATAACCAAGGTCATTGAAAGCAAGCCCATGACTTGACGTCAGCCAGCTTTGGGAATAGGATTTTTAGAGAGAACTTTCAGTTAGAAACGTTAAGTGTAACTTAGGAGTACTCTCAGTGGTAAGATCAAATGCTTTGTTAATACGCGTCCTGAAGTTTGTTTTAATGAAAAAAATGTAATCGTCATAAGACTTTCATTATCAATGTGTGATGTTGGGAATTCATTTGGAGAAAATATTTGCAATATATAAGATTTAAGATCAACTCCCTTTGCTTGATCACACAGCAGGGAATCACTCTTAACCATCTTCCAACACATTTCTTCACAATGCAGACAGAGCCTTTTAAATTGAAAAGTGTTGCATTCAGCATTCAGTTCCCAAGAAGCTCTCCTTCTTATCAAGTATGAAATGTATGTGGAGAATTTGACATTTCTTTTTTTGGCTAAATGGCCTTTCCTTTCCTTCCAGTTTTATTGTACAAAAATAAATGTTGTGATTCATGTGAACAGAGAATTGCTGAAATTGCTGATGCTAAAGTCAATGCACACTCAAAAACTACTATAAATACAGTATATGGATACAAAGGTTGAGCCGATGGTAAACTTGAATGTGAACATGTGCTACATGTTGTACGGGAGCTACAATTCACCAAAATATGCCTATCACATTTCTTCCTGCGCTCAGATGAGAGAATGGCCATATAATGACAATAACTCAAATCAACCCTATTCTGTTACAATCTCCTGTTTGTTGCACACACGATATGACTTTTTTTCCCTTCAAAATGTTAAGGGATGCCCTACTCGTGATTCAGTGGAATGTCCGTGCATTCATGGGTGTCAAGAATTGGCCCTGGATGAAGATGTACTTCAAGATCAAGCCCCTGTTGAAATCAGCTGAATCTGAGAAAGAAATGGCCAACATGAAGGACGAATTCCTGAAACTGAAGGAGGCCTATGCTAAATCTGAGGCTCGTAGGAAAGAGCTGGAAGAGAAAATGGTTTCTATTCTCCAAGAGAAGAATGACCTGCAACTTACAGTTCAGACTGTGAGTAAAGCTTATATTCAGTGTTTATAACAATTGCTTTAAACGATACATTTGTTTGACATATAGATGAAGGAAATATTTGTAAAATGAGCATTAAGCTGCCATGGCCATTTTCACCTACAGCAATCAATTACTCTTCACAGGAACAAGATAGTCTTTGTGATGCTGAGGAACGTTGTGAGGGTCTGATCAAGAGCAAGATCCAGCTTGAGGCCAAAAGCAAAGAGCTGACTGAGAGACTGGAAGATGAGGAAGAGATGAATGCAGAGCTGACTGCTAAGAAGAGGAAGTTGGAGGATGAGTGCTCTGAGCTCAAGAAGGACATTGATGATCTGGAGCTAACACTGGCTAAAGTGGAGAAAGAGAAACATGCCACTGAGAATAAGGTCAGTGCATGTGAAATAGGTGCAAGGTGATGGTAAGGGAACTCCCTATGCTAAGATGTTTTCATTCCTTCTATTCATTTAGGTTAAAAACCTGACTGAGGAGATGGCAGCTCTTGATGAAATCATTGCCAAGCTGACCAAAGAGAAGAAAGCTCTACAGGAGGCTCATCAGCAAACGCTGGATGACCTTCAGAGTGAGGAGGACAAAGTCAACACTCTGACTAAGGCCAAAGCCAAGCTGGAGCAGCAAGTTGATGATGTGTGTGTCTAGTTATCACCTTATTCAAATATTTGTTTATTGCAGTGGTGTCTAAAAAATGAAAAACAAATTCCTGTCCTACTCTTTTTCAGCTTGAGGGCTCCCTGGAACAGGAAAAGAAGCTAAGGATGGATCTGGAGAGAGCTAAGAGGAAGCTTGAGGGTGACTTAAAGTTGACCCAGGAAAATGTGATGGACCTAGAGAATGATAAACAGCAGCTAGAGGAAAGGATGAAAAAGTATGTTTTCTGGATGACACATGAGACAAAACCAAAACCATTTTATTTCATTAATAAATATTCCAAAAAACAAACTATTATGATTACTGTAAAGACAATGAAATCTGTTCTTTTTTACCACAGGAAAGACTTTGATATGAGCCAGCTTACCAGCAAGATTGAAGATGAGCAAGCTATGGGAGCACAGCTCCAAAAGAAACTGAAGGAACTTCAGGTACAGAGGAAACAATTAGTATAAAAACTGAGTATACAATAGGACATTTAATTTGAACCGATACATGTTTTCTTGAAAAAAGGCCAGAATTGAGGAGCTAGAAGAGGAGCTGGAGGCTGAGAGAGCTGCCAGGGCCAAAGTGGAGAAGCAGCGGGCAGACTTGTCCAGAGAGCTGGAGGAGATCAGTGAGAGGCTGGAGGAGGCTGGAGGTGCCACTGCTGCCCAGATTGAGATGAACAAGAAGAGGGAGGCTGAGTTCCAGAAGTTGCGCAGAGACCTTGAAGAGTCTACTCTGCAGCATGAGGCCACCGCTGCCACACTGAGGAAGAAGCAGGCAGACAGTGTAGCTGACCTTGGCGAACAGATTGACAACCTTCAGAGAGTGAAACAAAAGCTTGAGAAGGAGAAGAGTGAACTCCGTCTGGAGCTGGATGATGTTGTCTCCAACATGGAGCAGGTTTCCAAAGCCAAGGTAAAGTATGAAAACTTTCATGAACAATAGTGTTTACATATCAAGACTCCAGATGTTTTTGACCTTTCTATTTTCATGAACAATTTTCTTTTTTCAGGGAAACTTGGAGAAAATGTGCAGGACCTTGGAGGATCAGATGACTGAATATAGGACAAAGTATGAAGAAGCCCAGCGCGGCATCAATGATTTTTCTATGCAGAAAGCTAAGCTTCAAACTGAAAATGGTACATAACAGTTACACTGACATAACATGTTTAAACATTAACACTCTCATGACAAGCTATCATGACTAACTATCATGTCTCAATCAAACAGGGGAGCTTTCCCGGCAACTTGAAGAGAAGGATTCTCTTGTCTCTCAGCTAACTAGAGGCAAACAATCCTACACTCAACAGGTTGAAGACCTTAAAAGACAACTGGAGGAAGAAATCAAGGTGTTTAGAAAACATACTATAACATGAATTACATGAATGATGAACATACTGTTACAGCATAATTTAAGGTAAATATGAATGTATTCATTTCTACTGTTGAAAAAATGTATTGTTAAATGATTGGCTACTTCTATGATACATTTTTCCCAGGCTAAGAATGCGCTAGCCCATGCAGTGCAGTCTGCTCGCCATGATGCTGACCTCCTAAGGGAGCAGTTTGAGGAGGAGCAGGAGGCCAAGGCTGAGCTGCAGCGCAGTCTCTCCAAGGCCAACTCTGAGGTGGCTCAGTGGAGAACCAAGTACGAGACTGATGCTGTCCAAAGGACTGAGGAGCTGGAAGATGCCAAGTAAGGCCCCCTGACCTGACGCTGTATGAACTGTTTAATATCAAAGACTAAACATGGCTAGTACCATCATAATGCACACTTTCGATCTATTCTTACTCAGGAAAAAGCTGGCTCAGCGTCTGCAAGATGCAGAGGAAGCTGTGGAGGCTGTTAATGCTAAATGCTCCTCCCTGGAGAAAACTAAGCATAGACTACAGAATGAGATTGAAGATCTCATGGTAGATGTGGAGAGATCCAATGCTGCTGCTGCTGCCCTGGACAAGAAGCAAAGAAACTTTGACAAGGTAACTAACCCATTTCTCCTAACTTCCAACACTTCATGTAATATCGCATGAAAACTCATGCTCCATATTTCAATTTGATCAGGTCCTAGCGGAGTGGAAGCAGAAGTATGAAGAAGCTCAGACTGAGCTGGAGAGCTCCCAGAAAGAGGCCAGATCTCTTGGCACTGAGCTCTTCAAACTCAAGAACTCCTATGAGGAATCTCTGGATCACCTGGAGACCATGAAGAGGGAGAACAAAAACCTCCAAGGTCTGTAAAGACAAGAAATCACAGCCATGTGCATGAACAGTGATGTATTTGAACATATGTGAACACAGTTTTGTTTACCCCATAGAGGAAATATCTGATATCACTGAGCAACTTGGTGAGACTGGCAAGAGCATTCATGAACTTGAAAAGGTCAGGAAGCAACTTGAGCAAGAAAAGGCAGAGATTCAAACTGCTTTAGAGGAGGCAGAGGTATGTTAAAAATAAAAATAAATGGTCAGTAATACTGGGACTGTTTCTTAGAATTGCTAAGGAATGTTCTATGTGTATATAATAATGTGCTTATATATTTCAACAGGGTACTCTAGAGCATGAGGAGGGTAAGATCCTTAGAGCTCAGCTGGAGTTTAACCAGGTCAAAGCTGATATTGAACGTAAACTTACTGAGAAGGATGAGGAGATGGAGCAGGCCAAGAGGAATCAGCAGAGAGTGGTGGATACCCTGCAGAGCTCCCTGGAGTCTGAGACTCGCAGCAGGAATGAGGCTCTCAGGCTGAAGAAGAAAATGGAGGGAGACCTCAATGAGATGGAGATCCAACTCAGCCAGGCCAACAGGCAGGCATCTGAGGCCCAAAAGCAGCTCAAGGGTCTCCACGGGCATCTAAAGGTTAAAAAGCAGTATATAACGTCGGTCATAACTGTAGATGCAAATATGTCCATGTACATTTACGATTTCTAAAATGTATCCATTGTAGGACTCTCAGCTTCATCTGGATGAAGCTGTCCGTGCTAACGATGATCTCAAAGAGAACACTGCAATTGTGGAGAGACGCAACAATCTACTGCAGGCTGAACTGGATGAGCTGAGGTCCCTGGTGGAGCAGACTGAGAGAGGCCGGAAACTGGCTGAACAGGAGCTGCTGGACGTCAGCGAGAGGGTGCAGCTGCTGCACTCTCAGGTAAAATCCAAAACATGGTGGTTCTTCTGACTAATTCATAATGCCACACAGACTATCATGAACATTTTTGTCTTCCCACATAGAACACCAGCTTGCTGAACCAGAAAAAGAAGCTGGAGGCTGATACATCTCAGCTGCAGAATGAAGTAGAGGAGGCTGTGCAGGAGTGCAGGAATGCTGAGGAAAAAGCCAAGAAGGCCATCACTGATGCTGCCATGATGGCAGAGGAGCTGAAGAAGGAGCAGGACACCAGTGCTCACATGGAGCGCATGAAGAAGAACATGGAGCAGACCATCAAGGACCTGCAGCACCGTCTGGATGAAGCTGAGCAGATCGCCATGAAGGGTGGCAAGAAGCAGATCCAGAAGCTAGAGTCCAGGGTGATTGCTCTATTTTACTGATTTGAGATCAAGCCTTGTTCAGTAAGGATATCTTTTCATAATATAGTTTTGACGTTTGGTTCATGTGTCTACATAGATGAGGGAGCTTGAAAATGAGGTTGAGATTGAACAACGGAAGGCCACTGATTCTGTCAAGGGGATCCGCAAATATGAGAGACGCATCAAGGAGCTCACCTACCAGGTAAGTTTTATTTCATAAAATGTCTGGAAAAATGTCTTGGTGTGTCTCTCCCTCACATCACATAGATAAACAGTAATACAAAGTGAAGTGTACTAACCTCTTCCTTTACAGACTGAAGAAGACAAGAAGAATCTGCATCGTCTCCAGGATCTAGTGGACAAACTGCAGATGAAGGTCAAGTCCTACAAGAGAACATCAGAAGAGGCTGTAAGTTTCCCATAATTCCCACTAATTTCATTCATACATACAGGGATCTTTTACCTAATTCCGTGACTAATTATGTTTTTCAGGAGGAACTGGCCAACGGCAGCTTGGGCAAGTTCCGCAAGCTACAGCATGAGCTGGATGAGGCTGAGGAGAGAGCTGATATTGCTGAGTCTCAGGTCAACAAGATGAGAACCAAGAGCCGTGATGCAGGTGGCAAGGTAAATTTACACACTAACATAAAATCTACTATCAATGTTTTTCATGGTAAAAATCAATTTATATTGCACGGCAAGTATCTGCTTACAAAGCACATGGGTCTATGGTTAACACTAGAATGGCCAAGCAATTCACACCACCTAGAACAACAGAGTCTGTCTGTTTTGAGTTTGCATGTAAATCTTCAGTGATCATGGCCATCAGCATGCAAGCAAAGTAAAGCCATCAAAGTCTACAAAACCCAAATTAGGTTTTTTACGACACTGTCAAATCATGTGATCATGAGATTTATTTCTATATAAACTGTAAAATCAGTTCTGAAGTCTCATTATTTATAGGACATTAAAGTCCTTAACAGTACTTAAATAAGCCTTTCTGATGTTAGAGATGGCAAAAAAATCATTCATTAATCAATGATGACCCCTCGGCCAATAATGCGAAAGCTCTCACTCTAACCTGAGGCATAACCTTTTATCTGACAAGAGAAATCACATATCTATGTTCTTGCTACCAGCAGCTTTTCAGCCAATCACAACCAAAACTAGTGGGCAGCAATTCACCTTGATAACCTGTTTGTCCGATTAAGATACATATTTGTTGAACAGTACATTTTTTGTTTGATATTTATATATTTTCTTTCCCTTGCAGAAAGGTCCTGTTGAAGAGTGAAGCTCTGACTTGGACCTTTCCAAAGAGCATGCCTGCCTTACAGTGATTCAGTTGTCCTTTTAGCGGTGCTGTGTTATGGTAGATTTAATAAAATGCGTGTCAAAAATATCAATCTGGTTGTCATATTTCAGTGTATGCTACCACCTGATTAGTTATTGAAGAAAATCCATCAAATAATACATTTTTGCTTCAAAGCAAGCTAAATTAACTATAAAAGCAAGCAGATAATGAGCCAGCGGAAGGCAGTTGGCACATTGGTAGAAGTATGTATCCAAAAGCTTGTTTTTGAAAAATGTAAAAATGCATTATGTACATGTTACTAACAGAACTGTGAATTTTGATGAAGGCCAGTCAGTTGCATTTGTGTGTGGGAATATATTGTTGGTGTGCAAGGATGAGAAGTTGGAGAGGCTGGACTAACTAACTTGGGGACTGAACAAAGTTGCCCCGAAAATCTCAGAAAATCACAGAAGAATCGTTACTTTCAACATAACTTATAATGTTCTTTCGTCGTACTGGGTGCTGAAAAGATTACCTTAAAACTGAGTACTGTAAAACATGGCACTGAAGTACCTCACTTCTTTACATATCCAGAAAAATAATGCTAGAGGTTGAGAAACACTCAACTATGTAAAACACGGTGTCCCTAATGACTTCTGTGTATCTACTGAATGAATCACCTTCTACTGTACAACAATTCATCTCCACTAGTACTACAGGGGAAATATCATGTGACTGAGATACAGAAAAAGGGTAGTCAAGACAGTAGACAATAGATATGTCTATTAGTTCACCTGAACAATTTAAATGGACTTAACCTCATCTTCTGTCTTCATCACGTGAACATCCCCTACAGTGAAAACATGACAACAAAGCTTAACTAATTTAGTGAGAAGAGTGCATCACTTTAAACAGAGTATAGAAATTTAGAAATCTCAGCTCTCACAGTGAAGCACAGACCTGGAGCCATGGGGGAGGAGTTTGGACTGGTCATCAGAACAGGAGGGTGGGTTCTTCAGAGGCTGTGAAGAGTTGGCAAAGTATACATGTATAAAGTGTTCTACAGAACACATATCTAATACAGATAATCATGTGATAAAATACATGTCCATAAATGTCCAAAACATGTAATGATGGTCTGACTACAGACATAATATTTGACTGAATTATAGACTATTGCTAAACCATGTCGAGTGGCACAAAGACACACACCCATTCACAATTCACAGCTCACACTTCTACTGACATCTAACCAATCATAAAGAGCAAGGTACTGTAAAAAAAATATTAGTTTGACAGTTACGCAATAAAATTACTATTGTTGACTAGTCAATAAAAGGACTATAGTATCATAACCTCACCACAGTGTTGTTACAAGACATGTTTACATTACAATCTCTTAAAATAAAACTAGAAAAACAACATGGCAAGAATCTTGTACACACAAAAGGACACAAGCAATGCTAGCAATTGTTGTCAACGAAGAAAGACAGAGGTAATGAAATTGTACGAACACATTTAAAGAATGTCTTCCCACATCAGTCATTCAATCCATGGTACATTGAAGCACGTACCCAGTTCACGCAAAAATGCTATGCAATACTATATGAACCATTTCTCAGGGACTAAGGTGACATGGTGCTGTATCAAATGAAGGGACCGACATTTAAGATTTAGTTTAATAAGTATATGCCATAGTCAATAATTCAATGTATCTTATACCTAGTTATAATTGTTACTTTTATTTGGGACTTAAGTTAGAATGTAATCATTTCTGTTTTGAGAAGAGTTATCCTGAGGGAGTGTATTGAATGTGTCAGCAAATGACTCAGAGACTTGTGTCTCCAAGACCTCATGCGTAGATGGTAACACCCCTTAAACTCAGTTTATTTAGCAGACATTCCTTCAAATGGAAAATCAGATAAGCTTAGGTGAAGCTCTGGGCAAGTCTCTTTCTCACAGTGGTTGGCCGGCATTGTTCAAGCTTAAACCTGAATTTTTGGTTGTTCATACTTCAGACTGAGTCTCAGATATTTGGGATAAAAATGAATTCCTTTCACAAGGATCCATCTTTATGCATCCTTAACATTCAGACCCAACCCCTCAGTGCCCTTCTGAGGTTTCAATAACTCTACAGTAATGTTTCCTGTGAAAAATAAAATGCTGAACTAATGCTGAATTATGCATTTCCTAATGACACAATCAAATGACAAAATGTGAAAATCGCATTTATTGTAGGGCTAAATTATATATATAGACCCGTCCACAATTACTGGCACTCCTGATAAAGATGAGTAAAGACGGCTATAAGACATTCACCTCTTGGTGAATTAGCTTAATCTTACACTGAAAAAATCCAATGAAGAAATTATTTTAAACAAAATCACATGTGCCACAATTATTGGAACCCCTTAGAAATTTGTATAAACTCAATGTAACTGAAGAGTGTTTAGGAACACAACGTTTTCACATCTGCGCTGACATCCGCTCCGGCCACGCCCCCTTCAGCACACTCTCACAGCTGCATTACATCCAACTCATCAGTCACGTCCACTCTCCCAGCTGCACTTCATTTCACTTCTCCAAATCACACACACCTGGCACGTCCCTACATATACTCTTCACTCCCCTATCTCGGGTGTTTGGTCTCGTCGCTACATGGACAAAGTTACTGCCCGAAACGACCAGCTTCCACTACATCTAGCGTTTTCAGGATTCCTCTTCCTGGAAGACAAGTTAAGTGTTCTCTTTTCCCGCTGGATTCCGCTCCAGCACGTTCCCTGTCACCTGGATTCCTCTCCAGCGAGTTCCGTGCTCTAAACCCCTGTGTTTTCAGTGAATTTCTTTTCCAGCACTGCGCCATTTTCTTCAGTTCCGCGCCTCTGCCCTTTAGTCTTTGCGAGCAGTGACTTATAGTTTTCAGTTCCGTGCTCTTGCGTTTTACATGCTTCAGACTCTGTTGTTAGTTTGTCCCAGAGTTTGACTCTGTGTGTGTTTGTTTCGTTTCATCTTTGTAAAGTTAAATGGTTATTTCTCAAAGTCTCAAAAATCAGATGCCACTTGCGTATCAACAGTTTATTTTGAAGGCCAAAAATGTAACCACCTTGACTTGGCTAACCCTATTGGGACTTTAACCAGAACCGTGTTCTATGGTCAGATGAAGCGAAAATTGAGCTTTTTGGAAACAAACACTCACGGTTGGAGTGGCATAAAAATAAGGATCACTATACTGAAAATAACCTGAAGTATGGTAGGGTGTCTGTGATGTTATGGAGCTGTTAAGTCCAAGGGAACCTCTTAAGGTACTTGGCATCATGGAATCCATGAAATACCAGGACATTTTAAATCAAAGTCTGCCTGCCTCTGCCAGGAAACTAAAGCTGGGTCGTCAGGCAGGACAATGTTTAAAAACTCCTTCTACGCTTGCTTTGAGAGGGACAGTGACCCCCCTGCAATGGAGTTATCTGAAGGCCAAGCCACCCTCGCAAGATACCAGGCCCAGACGGCATACCAGGTGAGGCCCTCAGGGTTTTTTGCTGACCAGCTAGCAGGGGTCTTCAGTGACATCTTTAACCTCTCCCTCAGCCTGTCGGTACTCCCCACCTGCTTCAGGAGGACCACCATCGTCCCTGTGCCCAAGAACACCAAGGTCACCTGCATGAATGACTATCGCCTGGTAGCACTGACCTCTGTCATCATGAAGTGCTTTGAGCGGCTAGTCAAATCATTAATATGCTCTTCGCTGCCTTCCACCCTGGACCCTATTCAGTTTGCATACCGGTCCAATAGATCTACAGACGACGCCATCGGCCTGACAATGCACATGGCCCTCTCCCATCTGCACAAAGGAAAAACGTATGTGAGGATGTTGTTCATTGACTACAGCTCAGCATTCAATACCATAATCCCCTCCAGACTCGTCTCCAAGCTCGTGGCACTAAACACCTCCCTATGCAGGTGGATCTACGACTTCCTGACGAGGAGGCCACAGGTGGTGAGAATCTGTCAGCGCACCTCATCCACTGTGATCACCAACACAGGCACCCCCCAAGGCTATGTGCTCAGCCCCCTCCTGTTCTCCTTGTTCACACATGACGGCAACGCACACACAGTTCCAACCTCATCGTCAAGTTTACTGACGACACAACCATTGTCAGCCTACAGAGAGGAGGTTGATACCCTGACAACATAGTGTCAGGATAATAACCTCTCTCTCAACGTCAGTAAGACTAAGGAGATGGTTGTGGACTATAGGAGGCAGCAGAAGGAGGAGCATGCAGCCCTACACATCAATGGATCCGAAGTGGAAAGGGTCAGCTGCTTCAGGTACCTCGGGGTGCATATAAGCGATGATCTCTCCTGGTCTGCTCACACAGACAAGGTGGTCAAAGCTGCCCGGAAACGTCTCTTCTACTTGAGGAGACTGAAGAAGTTTGGCATGGACTCAGTCATCCTCACAAACTTCATTAGATGCACGATAGAGAGCATTCTGGCTAGTTGCATCACAGTGTGGTATGGGAGCTGCACAGCCAGGGACCGCAAGGTCCTACGCAGTGTGGTAAGGTCGGCAGAGTTCATCATCGGCAGGGGGCGCCGAGCCCTGCAGGACACCTACCACACAAGATGCCTCAGAAAACCTGGCAGGATTCTAAAAGACTGTTACCACCAATCTTACTAACTGTTTACACCGTTGCCATCTGGCAGGCGATACCGGAGCATTCTGTCTCGTACATGTAGACTGGAGAACAGTTTCTTTCCGAGGGCCATCAGGCTTGATGGACAGTGATTAATTTTCGCCACTTTATTTACTTGCCACTTTACACACACTTTTAACTACTGTTTGCACTGTATGTTTAGTATATTGTATTGTATATTTAATACATTTCGTATAGTTAGTATATTAAGCACATTTATAGTTTTCTATGTTAGTATAGGTTTATTATTATATGTTTATTATATGTTTAGTATATGTTCAGAGTATTTATATGTTATGTTATGTTAGGTTGTTGTGCGGCGTCTTGTCATAAGAATTTCAGTGCCCAGTCTGACTCTGTGTTGTTCTGTGCATCTGACAATAAAAGACTTGAACTTGAACTTGAACAAGATTTACACAAAAAGTCTAGATTTACACAAAAATTGTTTACTGAACACAAAATCTAGCTTTTGCCATGGCCATCTCAGCCCCCTGACATAAACCCCATGGAAACCCTGCCAGGTGAGCTAAAGAGGAGAGTGCACAAGAGGTCCTCTCCTTAGACGAGACAAGAGATTAAAAAAGTGGAATGGTCTCAAAGTCCCTGCTCTGTATTGTTTCAACCTTATTAGATGTTATAGGAGAAGACTCTGTGCTGTTTTATTGGCAAAGGGAGGTTGTACAAATTATTAAATGCAGGGGAGAAAATCATTGTAGCATATGCAGTTGGGTTAAAAATAATTATTTCTTGATTAGGTTTTTTTTAATTCTGAATAACTGACTATTGCTAAAACATGTGCATATGTATCTGCCTGAGTGGCACAATTACACACACTCATTCACAATTCACAACACAATTCATAACATCAACAAAATATTAGTTTGACAGTTACGCAATAAAATTACTATAGTTGACTGAAATTTTACAAAAAGACCAAGGCTTACCTACTTTAATAGCTAAAAAGCTCTTTGTTCAGCAAATGCAGCATGAATTATCCATATCATCCAAAAGTGGTAACATAATTAAAAATACAAATACAAAGGAAGATTTTTATATAAATGTACCTAAGACACAGTGATTTCTTCAACATGTGTCAAAGTAAGAGGGAAGACTGCCCGCTGTTCAATTAAAGGAGAAGTTCAGAGTGAATCGCTGACAACATGAGGATGGGAATGGGGTGAGGTGGTGTGGTTTTGGAGGAGTGAGGTTGTCCTTAAAAGTCTGCATGCAAAAACTATTATATTCTTCATGTTGCAGTGCACTACAATAACTGGCAAGTTAGGGCTGAGGTAAAAGAAAAACAATGTTTCTAGTAATAGGTATTACATTTTTTTGCAATGGAACCTTTCAGGATGCATTTTCTGATCTCTGGTACTCTAACTAAAAACATGCTCTATTATTTGAGAGAAGAGGGGGTACAAGCACATAACTGACAACTATTTAGTAGGTCCATGAACACTTACCACTTTTAAAATGAACCACCACTTCAACATTTTGCTTGCTGGAAAGTCTGAGATGTCTTGCCTCTCTGAACAGGGATCCAGACCTTCATGTAAGAACAATGAAAGAATACATTAATCCAAACAAAATAACCAATCAAAATCATAATCACCTTGTAGAATATGAGTAAGAGCATCCTGTACAAAAGCCCTGAAGGAAAAGGAAATTAAGTATCTTCAGACTTCAGACTATAACACAAGGGTAATACATATAGATAGCTGTGGGCACTGCAATGACTGCAAGTTGTCCAAGGCAAAGGAGGGGGTTAATACTGTAATGCTATAGCAGGAGGAGTCTCAACTGAACAGCTGAGATGAGATGACCTTTACACATGTATCATCACTTAGAACATCAGTGCTCCTCACAAGCTGTTTTCCTCAATCAGACAGAGGCACTCAGCAGGAATTTCACAGGTTATCTTTGTCCTCAAGGACAATGGCAAGAAAAGAAGACTGAGCAGACAATCAGGTGTCTCCATACAATCAACCTGAGATGTCTACAACTCCTAACCATACCCTTAAGTGGGCTTCATAGTTCATCTGCTGATTCTGAATGAATTGTCCTGACTTTCCCCCATGTACCTCAGCATATAGCATATAACAAGAAAATTATATTCATTAAAATAGAAACATGACAGAATTATATTTTTTTATGAAGAGGGTCATTGAGGTCATTTTCATAATTATAATCATAACCATGCACTTAATAACTTTGCCATTAAAGAACATTAAAAAAGAAAAATGTACCAAGAACATACTGATCTGATCCTGATCCGGCAACTTCCATCCAAATGTTATGACAGTTTCCTGTAAAGGCCCCGTCACACCATGACGTTCTGGTCAACGTTCTCTGAACTTTCTAATCGTTCAATTTCGAGCGTTCTAGCGCGATGTGGACACATCTGGCGTGTGACTTAACGAAAGAATAGCGTAGGACTGACGCATGACTACTAGCGTGGGACTCACGCATGAGGAGCATGTAACAGCGACACTGGTGCGCGACAAACGTGTGCTGATGTGTCTGCTACTAGCGCTGCTGCAGGTAAGAAGATGATAAATGCTGCTGAAAGTAGGAAGAATACAAAGCCTCTTTCACTAGCAATGTCTTCGGACGAAGATTTACTGTTATTATTACTGTGATTTACGAAATAACGGGCGTTATTCCTGGGGTTTTATGTTATTAAAATAAATGATTTAAATTTGACACTGAATTTGTGTTTCTCAATGTTTATTATTAGAAAACATCAACACATACACACACATTGTCCATGTCACAAGAGTCTTCGTATCATATCCATCTGCCATGGAACAGCACCAGCTATAACAGTGCTCAGCTATGTTCAAGTTCAGTACATCTACTTCATGCTGGGCTCAAGCAAGCATATATACCCTCCACTCCGCTTTTCGCTAGATTATGCAATGACCTTGCATGACATGATAGCATTGCATATGTCGATGTATAGTGCACAGAATAACGTTTGCAATGATGTAAGTTGCGTTTGTTGATCACGTATGGTTAATAACATATTAATTGTAGAAGGGACAGGATAAAATCAAGATCTTCCCTTGGTGAAAAAACTTTCGCCGATATCTTCCTACGAGAGATGGGTTAGGTGCTCAAATTTCCCTGGATCAAAGAGGATGTTAGTAGGCATGTCCAAACTAAAAATCACGTCTCAGGATTTTTTTGCTGCGCACATAAGTTATTTCGGGTGCATCAACTGTACTCAGTCTACCCTATCAACGACTGACTACCATAGCCAAACGCGTGCAAAGTTAATAAAACGTTCCACGAAAGTTCTCCAGCGTTTAAATTAAACGTTGAAGAACGCTGATCTCCATGAGAACTTTTGTGCATGTTCAAAACTTTTTTTTTGGACCAGCGTTCTCCTCCGATCACCGACGATTACCGACGATTACAGCGTTCACCAGCTTTCACACAAAGCTCTTCTGGCGCAATACCAGCGACCATGGATGATTACCAATGTTTCCTCTAACATCATAGAACGTTGACCAGAACGTCATGGTGTGACGGGGCCTTAAGCAATTTACAATTAATGATGTAATGAAGGTTTGGCTGGAGTCATGGGATGTTAATGAGAGATGTCTAAGCACTCATCAATGGTACTTAGATCTTGTTGTTTCCCCTCGACCTGTTTCTTTAGCTGTCTATACTTAACCAGGTCAGTCTAAGAGTCTAACACAACTGGCCTTTGCAAACGGTGACCTTGGACCAAAGGATTCAACAGTGTATGATGGGTCTACACAACTGGAACAAGTTCAGTGAACAATACAAGCTGTCCTTCTCAGTCAAAGGAGGGGAGCAAGCAGATAGTTCACAGGACTATCTTTATCCTTAAATCTGAAGGTAGACTAACAATACTGCACTGATAGGATGGGACAATGTGAAGTGTGACTACCAGCTGGCAGCTGACTGACCTTGGCTTTTCCTCGGTTCGCTTCTAATAGCAGATGTTATTTATGCTTATTACACGGCTCTTCTTAATGCTGTAGAATGCTCCATTCACTTGAATGGGGCTTCCCAACGTTCTGTGGTCAACTATTTTTCCATATTTGACCGTTGCTGTTAGGTGAAATTCACCCTAGTTACCTCAGGACTCCGGAGCTGCATATAAGTATATCTATTAGACCAGTGGTTCTCAAAGTGGGGGGCGCGCCCCCCTGGGGGGGCGCGAACACTCTCCAGGGGGGGCGCGATGTCACAGACGGAGAAAGAAAAAAAAACCGCCGACCTGTCACTGGTTAGTGAAAGCTCCCTCAGTAGCGAAATGCAAGGGGCTGGACTGACCCAAACAAATCAAATACTGTTTTGCTCCTGATCCACCAATCAAAACGGAGTATTATCATTTCATAGCGAGTAGCACCTCCGCTTCCGAGTATAAAAACAAAACGCAGGCATGGAGGTAAGCGCTCACCCTGAGACGACACTTTGCAGAGTTTGTGCAATTTCTCTTGTTTCCTCTATCATTCAGATATTCATTGCTTTATAAACAGTATTTTTAAAGACTCACTCCTTCCTTAGTAATACCTTACTGCACTTGCAGTAGGTCTATTCGTAGCCTATTCTAAGGAGTAATTTGCTCCACAATCTTTTAGAAAAGCTCGTAGCCCCGAGAGCTAGCCTAGCTAGCTACCTTTTCCAACTACAGCTAGCCCTTTTCTCCTTAACACCTAGCCTACCTTTACATTTTTTGATCATCCACCGCAACAAATAAAACACCAGCACTTGAATACTATTTTGTGCTGTCCCTGTCTACATTGTGTACAGTTCGTTTGGTTAGGAATCATTGCCTAGCACAGCCTTATCCATTGTTCGTGTGCAAGTCGTTCACAACCACACATACAAGAACACGACGTTGAAATTAGAACTTTATTAACTTCATACGCTGTATCAGCAAACAAACACAACATGGACAAGTTTCTGATTCGTAAAAGTCAGAAAGAGAAGCCTGTGGACTTCTTTAAACATAAACGTGATGGCCTCCAGCAACAACGAACCACCATGTCCAAGCATAGCACTATCTCCAAGCAGTGTCTGGAGCATCTTATGTAGTTGCTCATAGAATTTCTAAGCTTGGCAAACCCCATACAATTGCCGAAACACTGATTTTGCCGGCCACGCAACACGTTTAGAATAATGATAGGTATTGTGCTGAGTTTAGCTCCTATGTCAAATTACACTGTATCACGCCGAATATCAGAAATCAGTTTGGGTCCTATTTCAAAGAGGACTACCGTTCATTCGCCTGAGTTCGGGATCCATTTCTCTGCTCAGCAGATGAGCTGTCACTAGACATGAAAGAGCAGCTGAAGAGTGACAGTAGACTTAAGCATCTCCCCTCTTTCGTCATTCTTTTTTTTGTAAAGATCACAAGAGGCCCATAATAATAACAGTATCCTAATGATAGCAATAATACCACTTATTATTATTATGATAATAATAATAATACAATAATAATAATTGGTCGATAATCATTAATTATAATAATACCTACTATTACTGATAATAATAATAACAATAATAAAAATAAATAGTTATAATAATTGTCTGTATGGGCCTAACAATAACAATAGCCTAACCTTGACATGTCAGGCCTATCAATAACAATACACTATCTATCTATCTATCTATATATGGTGGTGTAGTTGAGGGCGGTGGCGGCGGGCCGCGGGTGGATGGGGGGGCCCCAACTACCCCTAACCAGCTTTGGGGGGGCCCAGCTTGCAAAAGTTTGAGAACCCCTGTATTAGACAAACAACAATTGCAATCGGGCTCACTCCCAGCACAAGGCTGAAAGTGAAGCCATGATAAACACATCGCACAAGGTTTATATAGACAGAAGTTGAGCGTTCAGCAGGGATAACCACGTGGTGGATTTCTGACGTCCGAGGCAAGGATGGAAGTTTTGCAAGGTCGGAATAAGCACAGTTCGACCCTTCTTATCACTTCTGGTCTAAACATGCTCTTGTACATATGCAGACTAAGTGGCACCTAATATTTTAAGTTACACACACACACACACACACAGAAAAACCATTTCATAAGCACATGATTCATACATTCTTAAGTAATTAACAGTGTTTGCAAATTATCTCCATCAGTTGCTATGCATAATTGACTGCTTTTTGCCTCGGATTCACGTCTTTCGTAGCACTCCACAAGTGGTCCAGTAACTTATCAACCCCAGCGTATTCCGTTGCTTAGCGACGGGGTGCTGTTCGCCCTGTCGGGGCTTATTTTCCCGATAATGACCGGCGTTCTATACATTATCCCTTACCTATATGCAGGTCAAGAGAGAATACTGGCACCTACTGGAACACATTTCACATAAAACATTGTAACATTCTATTTAGTCTTTCACCTTTACCACTTTCATCTGACAACTGGATATTCTGACTGAAAATTCCATTTGGTTTGTTTAATTTCTGCCTCAGGCTATTCGTTGTTAGGACTAAAAGTTGACGCCAAACAAAACACTTGAAAGTGAAAGCAGTCAAACTATGATCTTGTTTGTCTGAAACACATCACTCAAAGTTAAGTTTCAGAGAAACACTCATCTGAATCAATAAGCTATTGAAAAGACCCTTATTTGTCCATATAACCAGCCATCATACTGTCAAAATGAAACAGTAAAGCTTCTAACATTTGTATACACATTTGATGTCCAACTCTCAACAATCACATATCTTGGAATGGCTTCTATGTATGACTGAACTGATTGATGAAACCGCTAACTAACTGGCTACCTAAAAATGAGTACCTGACTTAGCCATATCAATCAAATGGAGAGGCAGGAACTACTGAACGAGTTCTTGTTGTCTTACTACCATTCAATGTAGCTTTCAAATCACTAGAAAAAAAAGAACTTGGCGGATAGCAAAAGATATTGGGCCTTTCCGGAACCAGCCCCTCCACACTTTGGAGGGCACTCTTTATTATTAAGGGATAGGGTGTGTTACAGTGGCAAACTTTGAGAAGGAAAGAAGAGCTTGACATCACAATTGTTTACATGGACATAATGGTAAACATTTAAAACACCATACAATACTTTTGGGAGACCCCAGAAAATGTCCGATTCCTCTTTAAATGTTACCATATGTGTGTGTGTGCAGCATTTCACATTATTTCCTTATCAGTTCCATACTCACTCTGTATCATGTACACCCCACATGTTATTTTATGACACTATTTCGAAATTTTTCCAAATGCAGTGATGATGACATTGTGTATCAACCAGAAGCCTACATAGTAACTCCCAGACTGTTCATCTTTTTCCAATATCCAAAGGTGCAAAAATACATCACTTAAAAACTCTGCACACCTTTGATATCAAGTAGAGATACTCAAAGTGTTTTGTGTAATTCAACATCAGAGACTCTGCCTGTAAATCTTCCTGTAAATTAGTGACAGCCTCATTGTGGTTAGAATAGGTATACTACATACATTTCAGCTGTCCCCAAAAAATGATCACTTGCACTCAAACAATTATCTGTCACCTTATGGAAGCTCCTCAGCTGTTCTCACAGCCTGATGGTTATTAACACCACAGCTTCTTAGACTGACCTTACTTAATAAATTACCATTCTAACAATTTCAGACTCTTGTCAACTACTGACCCTTTAGAGATCTTCAAGCTGTAAGTAACTAATGCCGTTAGCACACAACCTTAACCTTCAGACGTCTCCCTTCAGCAATGATGTAACAATAGTAGATGAGGTGCTACATGCTGTTCTTCTCAATCAAACACAGGCACTCGGCAGGAATTTCATAGTGCTATCTTTGTGCTTAAGTGAGAAGACTAAGGAATCAATGATATGTCAACGGGACAGGGCAAAGTGAGGCTTTGTCATCAGATGGCAGCTGACTGACCTTGGCCTTGACTGGATTACACAGACACCAGCTGGGCTTTGTTTTAGGCCACACATTAAAGCACCTGTGACCATAAGAGAACACTCATAAACACCTGAAGAATTGCAGATGGAGCATTATACCATAAAGATCACTGGCAGACTTACAAGTCACAAAACATCATTGTTTTTTATTGCATTGTTTAATGCATTTACATTTGTTTTTTTTAATGCAGCTACCGCTGAACATAACATAACATTCTCAACATCAAAAACAGATAGCTATGTGTACACATACTAATTTTCCTAAAGAAGACTGATCGGACCAGCTTAATATAAATACAACATACTAGTATGGGTAATTCTTAACTAATACTTCTTTTTTTCATCGAGTGGCTATATTTCTTTTGTGGCATCCTATGTGCTATATTTAATCAATCTGCAAATAGTTGAGTAAGGACAGCTCTGCCTAATTATATGCTTTTATGGATTGGAGAGTTGACACAATAATGATGGACCTCCTTCCCCACTGATGTTGTTCCCCATCACCCTCACCAAACAGACCCTGAAAATTCTAAAGAAATGCATGAAAACCTGTCAAAAAAATACTAAAGAGGTACAGAATACCAAGAAATATTATGATACATGACCTTTTCATTGTTCCTTCTAAATCATCATTACTGTATAGGTCCAAAGACAATTGTTTACTGTACCTTTAACAGTACTGAATGACCCAATTGCCCCCACCTTTCCATTCAAACCAAACTGGGGTGCAACAGCTGTCTATTTCTGCCACAGCCCTTATATGAGGGCCGCTTGTTGTATATATAACAGGGAGTTGTGTCTGCTCACACTCCAGGTTATTGTCCCATCAGGTTATCGTCCCCGCAGGTAAGACAACCAGAGTAATCAAATGATAATTTACCTAAAACTTTAAGAGCTTTAAGATCCAACAGTTCATTGTGATTATTTGATCATTCAAATGCTAAGAATTAACAAGGTAATCTCTTTATTTTCTTTTTTCATTTCAGAGTAATCATACGGAGAGTGAACATCAAAGGTACTGTAGGTGGTTTTAAAACTTGTGTCTATACTGCACTCGTAATACAGTATACTCAGCATAACATTAAGATTACTTAAACTCTGAGCTCAGTATCTTTACTGGATGTGTAATTTCACTGTGATTCTAAAGTATATTTAACTACATAATGAGTAATTTATGGATATTCTCTGTGTCTTGCTGTGGTTGATCTGACTTGAACTGTACTTGTTCTTTTTCCATCAACAATCGTCTTGAATTATGCCATTTTACAATGAACTATCTGACTAATGATTTGTTGCGGTCAGTCATATTTACACCCTTTAACAAAAGTCATGCTGTCCAATATCCAGTCGCCAGGCTTGAGATATTTTTTGTAAAATAGCTGTGCTTGCTTGTCTATGATGTGATTTTTATAATCTGACAATCTAATCTACTCAATTTATCTAATTAACATTATCAAGGACTAAACCATGGGTGACGCGATGATGGCAGAGTTTGGGGCGGCGGCTTCGTTTCTGAGAAAATCAGATATGGAGCGTCTGGAGGCCCAGACTCGCCCCTTTGACATTAAGAGGGCATGCTTCGTTGTGGATCCTGAGGTTGAATATGTGAAGGGAATGATTGTCAGCAAAGACGGGGACAAAGTCACCGTTGATACTGAGTATGAGAAGGTAAACAAATCCGTTTTACTGTATTCACATTTTATTTGAACAAATCTTTTAGACTGTTTTGAGATTATTTATACGCATATGTTGTCATTTTTAGACCTAAAGACTACAAAATGCATCTATATTCATCATTATATGTAGATTTCCATGATTGTGGGCCTGTGAAAAACACAAGACTTTTGACTTCCGATGAATAATGTCCTCACAACAGAGATTTGTATGACTGACATATTCACTCCTTCTCAAAGACTGTCACTGTGAAAGATGAAGACTGCCACCCCCAGAATCCACCAAAGTATGACAAAATTGAGGACATGGCGATGTTAACCTTCCTGCACGAACCTGCTGTGCTGTTTAACCTCAAAGAGCGTTATGCAGCCTGGATGATCTATGTGAGTACAATGACAAGAGCGTCTTCTCAGGAGGTTCTCAGGAGATGTAAGATACTATGTTCAAACAAATCATGATAAATCTCATGTCTCTTTGTACAGACCTACTCTGGGTTGTTCTGTGTCACTGTCAATCCCTACAAGTGGCTGCCAGTGTACGACCAGGAAGTTGTTAGTGCTTACAGAGGCAAGAAGAGGACTGAAGCTCCTCCTCACATCTTCTCCATCTCTGACAATGCTTACCAGTACATGCTGTCAGGTAAAAAAGTCTTCATATATTCAAATCAAATCTGAGTTAAGAGTCAAACACTTAAAAAGGATATTTCATATATTAGGTATAATAACTACATATATATATATAAAAGATATTTGAAATTAAATGAATTTGTTTGTTTTGTTTGTTTAGACAGGGAGAATCAGTCCTGCCTGATCACGTAAGTACACTATAGTAATTCTGTTTCTATTTCTGACTAAAGTGCTGGTACAAAATAATAACATAACAAACGAAATTCCTTGCCCTTCTTTCTAAGTGGAGAATCTGGTGCTGGGAAGACTGTGAACACCAAGAGAGTCATTCAGTACTTTGCCAGCATTGCTGCTGTAGGTGGAGGCAAGAAGGATCCAAATGACAAAAAGGTTGTTGAATTGAGACAGTGCCTCTTCTGTGTTTAATGCAAATTCCCCATAATCATAATGGCAGTGACACTGATAGGTGTTTCTCTTCAGGGAACCCTGGAGGATCAAATCATCCAGTGTAACCCTGCTCTGGAGGCCTTTGGTAATGCAAAGACCATCAGAAATGACAACTCCTCTAGATTTGTAAGTATAACTTTGGATTGACAAACGTCACTCAAGAATTGGAAATAAAACCCTAGCAATGCACAACAATGCATTATGAATCCTAAAAAAATGATTTCCATGTTTTTGTCAGGGTAAATTCATCAGAATCCACTTTGCTTCAAGTGGCAAACTGGCCTCTGCTGACATTGAGACATGTGAGTGAACTTAAGTTCAACTACATAAAATCAAAGTCTATTTTTCCTGAAATGCTGAAAAACATTTATTTCCTCATCATTTGGCAGATCTCCTGGAGAAGTCTCGGGTGACTTTCCAGCTCAAGGCTGAGAGAGATTATCACATCTTCTACCAGATTCTCTCTATGAGGAAACCAGAACTGCCGGGTTAGAATTCCAAAACTTCAACATAACATGACATCACATGACCCTTACTGAGGAAGAAACTGATGAGAACCATATTCTTCCATTTTAGACATGCTGCTCATCACAACCAACCCCTACGACTATCAGTTCATCTCCCAAGGACAGACCACAGTAGCATCCATTGATGATGGTGATGAGCTGATAGCTACTGATGTGAGTAAAGCTGCTGTTGTCTTTAAGTTAGTCTTCTGAAAGACCGCTGGATAGAAACACATTGGAGAATTGTTTTATTTGGTTCTGATCTGTTTTCAGCTGTAGGAGTCCTGCAATGTCCCTGTCCTTGTGAAGTATTACTATGTTAATAATAATAATAATAATTTAAACTTATATAGCGCTTTTCTAGGTACCCAAAGACGCTGGGTGATGTTGGGTTACATATATACACAGCAAGTTAGTGTACTTTGACCACTTAATCTATTATTTACGCTACAGGAAGCTTTTGATGTGCTGGGCTTCACTGCAGAAGAGAAGATTAGCATTTACAAGCTGACTGGTTCCATAATGCACTATGGCAACTTGAAGTTCAAGCAGAAGCAGAGAGAGGAGCAGGCAGAGGCTGATGGCACTGAGGGTATGCTATCCAAACACTGCTTCATTATGATGAAAAGCACCACAGGCTTTTGCATCTTGACAGTCAATATTACCTGACCATATGGAATAATAACCAAGCTTGTGAAAAAGAACATCATGATATAACTACTCCTATTCAAGGTTTAGATCTATAGGTTCCCCTAAAAACGTGGTCACAAAATTGTATTAATAAAATGTATCAATACATAAATGTAATATTACTATATATGTGTTTCTTAAAACAGATATAGACAAGGCTTGTTATCTGATGAACTTGAACTCTGCTGAAGTCATCAAGGCCTTATGTAACCCAAGGGTCAAAGTAGGAAATGAGTGGGTCACCAAGGGACAGAGTGTCCAACAGGTAGGAGAGATGCAAGTTTTGTCAGAACTTTGTCCCCTTGTCAATCAAGTGTAAGTATAAGTATATTGAATATATGTATTAAGTATGTTTTCATTATTAACCCCTCATTTCGAAGGTGTACTATGCCATTGGAGCCCTGTCCAAGTCAATATATGAGAAGATGTTCAACTGGATGGTAGTGAGAATCAACAGCCAATTGGACACTAAACAAGCTCGCCAGTACTTCATTGGTGTGCTGGATATTGCTGGATTTGAGATCTTTGATGTGAGTTTGTAAGACAAAACAAAAATCTAGTTAAAAAAGAAACCTGATGCTATAAAAGGCCAACAACACATCTTTCTCTTTTATAGTTAAATACCTTTGAGCAACTATGCATCAACTTCACTAATGAGAAGCTGCAGCAGTTCTTCAACCACCACATGTTTGTGCTGGAGCAAGAGGAGTACAAGAAGGAGGGCATTGTGTGGGTTTTCATTGACTTCGGCATGGACTTGGCGGCGTGCATTGAACTCATCGAAAAGGTGTGTAAATCTATAGTTTATATGTATAATTAACATTATTGTTAATGTGTCATTTTTTAACACATTTTAAGATCTAGTTCCAGTTCCTTCCTTAGAGAGTGTAAAATAACATATTTGTTTCAGGAATTAACTTAGAATGTGCTACTAAGGAGCATGAATGTGATTTAAGGCCTAGATTTATTAAGAGAAAAACACACCAACAATTATCTGATATTTCTTATGTCTGTTTATACTACAGCCCATGGGGATCATGTCCATTCTTGAAGAGGAGTGCATGTTCCCCAAGGCCAGTGATGCTACATTTAAATCCAAGCTTTATGACAACCACTTGGGCAAAAATGCCTGCTTCCAGAAGCCCAGGCTAGTCAAAGGGAAACCAGAGTCTCATTTCTCCCTGGTTCACTATGCTGGAACTGTTGATTATAACATTTGCAACTGGCTGGTGAAAAACAAGGACCCTCTCAATGAGACAGTTGTTGGGCTGTATCAAAAGTCATCAATGAAGATGCTGGGACAACTCTTTGTTGGATATGCTGGTTCTGATGATGGTAAGTTATTTATCCATTACAGAAAACAAAACCTTCATTATATAGATGTAAAATCATGACTGAGGAACCAGGATTGACAATCAATAAAAAATCAAGCACACAACTGCCAATTACGAAAAAAAAGAGAGAACATTGGCAAAAGTTTAAACTGGGGTACAGTCAAGGGTTTCCAAGTTGTTTCTATTATCCAAAATATTAATAATGTCAGTCCACATACAAATAAGGGTCATCAGGAATCTAATCCAACCTCAACCCCAAGCTGGAGTCTGTATTCAATTACGGACATTTATACTTTTGCTTTCAGATGCTGCAAAGAGCAAGGAAGCTGGTAAGAAGAAGAAAGGTGCTTCCTTCCAGACTGTGTCCGCTCTCCATAGGGTCAGTATGACTTACTAGTTCATGTATGATGTTTCTGTTCACTATGCATTGTACACAGGGTCAGTGATTACTGTTTTATTATCATAGTTCTAAACCTGTGAAAGACATACTCATGCTGTTCTGAACTCTCATTAAGTAAATACAAAATATCTTACAACAGGAGAACTTGAACAAGCTGATGACCAACTTGAGGTCGACTCACCCCCACTTTGTGCGCTGCATCATCCCCAATGAGACCAAGACTCCTGGGGCCATGGAGAATCCTTTGGTCATGCACCAGCTGCGCTGTAACGGTGTGCTGGAAGGCATCAGGATCTGCAGAAAGGGCTTCCCCAACAGGATCCAGTATCCAGACTTCAAACAGAGGTAAAATCTGTAAATGTTTTGTCCTGACTATATGATAACATTAAGAGGACATATCAAACAGACCATTTAACTATTTTTCAGATACCGTATCCTGAATCCTGCTGCTATCCCTGAGGGACAGTTCATGGACAGCAGGAAGGGGGCAGAGAAACTGCTGGGATCTCTAGATATTGACCATGAGCAGTACAGATTTGGACACACTAAGGTGTTTCATTGTATAATGTTCCTATACACACCTTCAATATTAAATTAGCACGTTTTTTTAAGCCTAATGAAACTCTAAACGCCCAAACGGTTGATTTAAGGTGTTCTTCAAAGCTGGTCTCCTGGGTGCCCTTGAGGAGCTGAGAGACGACAGGCTCACTATCATCATGACTGGTATCCAAGCAAATGGTCGCAGTAAACTGGCAAGAGTTGAATTCCAGAAGATTGTTGAACGCAGGTAAATTGGTTTACTTATTAAATGGGAGGGTCATACTACCAGTGTGTCCACTTCTGGAAAATATCATAAAATGCATTTGTTTTTCTACAATATATCTCTATATATTACTGCATGTATACATTATTGTGAAAATTGGAAAAAATATGACAAAAACCCTCATGGTTCTTGGAATTTATTATGGTTGATTTAAAACATTCCGTTATTACTGATGAATTCATCTTTCTTTGCAATACGCCCTAAAGCGCATACCTAATCACCAGCACAGACCTGTCACTCATCAATCAATCACCAAGGTCATTGAAAGCAAGCTCATGACTTGACGTTAGCCAGCTTTGGGAATAGGATTTTTGGAGAGAACTTTCAGTAAGAAACTTTTTGTGTGACTTAGGAGTACTCTAAGTGGTAAGATCAAATGCTTTGTCAATACGGGGCCTGAAGTTTGTTTTAATGAAATAAATGTAATCGTCATAATACTTTTATTATTGTGTGATGTGGGGAATTCAATTGGAGAAAATATTTACAGTATATAAGATTTAAAATGAACTCCCTTTGGCCTGTCCCACAGCAATGAATCACTCGTAATCATCTTCCAACATATTTCTTCACAATGAAGTAGAGCCTTTTTCTTTTATTTTGAACATTGGACATTTTGTTTTTAGCTAAAGAGCCTTTCCTTTCTTTCCATTGTTATTGTACATAAACTGTAAGAGCAGAAATAAATAATGTGATTCGTGTGAACAGAGAATTGCTGAAATTGCTGAAGAAGTCATACTCACACACTGTACACTATAAATCCTGTTTATGGGTACAAAGGTTGCGCCGATGGTAAATTTGAATGTGAACATGTGCTACACGCTAGACAGGAGTTACAATGTAATCACTAAAACATGCCTATCACATTTCTTCCTGCGCTCAGATGAGAGAGTGGCAATATAATGACTATAATTCACATCAACCTTATTCTTCTACAATCTCCTGTTTGTTGCACACACAATATGACTTTCCCTTCCAAATGTTAAGGGATTCCCTGCTCGTGATTCAGTGGAATGTCCGTGCATTCATGGGAGTCAAGAATTGGCCTTGGATGAAGATGTACTTCAAGATCAAGCCTCTGTTGAAATCAGCTGAGTCTGAGAAAGAGATGGCCAACATGAAGGAAGAATTCCTGAAACTGAAGGAGGCCTATGCTAAATCTGAGGCTCGTAGAAAAGAGCTGGAGGAGAAAATGGTTTCTGTTCTCCAAGAGAAGAATGACCTGCAACTTTCAGTTCAGACTGTGAGTGAAGCTTATTTTCAGTGTTTATAACAATTGCTTTAAACAATACATTTGTTTGACATATAGATGAAGGAAATATTTGTAAAATGAGCATTAAGCTGCCATGGCCATTTTCACCTACAGCAATCAATTACTCTTCACAGGAACAAGATAGTCTTTGTGATGCTGAGGAACGTTGTGAGGGTCTGATCAAGAGCAAGATCCAGCTTGAGGCCAAAAGCAAAGAGCTGACTGAGAGACTGGAAGATGAGGAAGAGATGAATGCAGAGCTGACTGCTAAGAAGAGGAAGTTGGAGGATGAGTGCTCTGAGCTCAAGAAGGACATTGATGATCTGGAGCTAACACTGGCAAAAGTGGAGAAAGAGAAACATGCCACTGAGAATAAGGTCAGTGCATGTGAAATAGGTGCAAGGTGATGGTAAGGGAACTCCCTATGCTAAGATGTTTTCATTCCTTCTATTCATTTAGGTTAAAAACCTGACTGAGGAGATGGCAGCTCTTGATGAAATCATTGCCAAGCTGACCAAGGAGAAGAAAGCTCTACAGGAGGCTCATCAGCAAACGCTGGATGACCTTCAGAGTGAGGAGGACAAAGTCAACACTCTGACTAAGGCCAAAGCCAAGCTGGAGCAGCAAGTTGATGATGTGTGTGTCTAGTTATCACCTTATTCAAATATTTGTTTATTGCAGTGGTGTCTAAAAAATGAAAAACAAATTCCTGTCCTACTCTTTTTCAGCTTGAGGGCTCCCTGGAACAGGAAAAGAAGCTAAGGATGGATCTGGAGAGAGCTAAGAGGAAGCTTGAGGGTGACTTAAAGTTGACCCAGGAAAATGTGATGGACCTAGAGAATGATAAACAGCAGCTAGAGGAAAGGATGAAAAAGTATGTTTTCTGGATGACACATGAGACAAAACCAAAACCATTTTATTTCATTCATAAATATTTCCAAAAAACAAACTATTATGTTTACTCTAAAGACGATGAAATCTGTTTTTTTTTTTTACCACAGGAAAGACTTTGATATGAGCCAGCTTACCAGCAAGATTGAAGATGAGCAAGCTATGGGAGCACAGCTCCAAAAGAAACTGAAGGAACTTCAGGTACAGAGGAAACAATTAGTATAAAAGCTGAGTATACAATAGGAAATTTCATCTGAACACATTTATGTTTTCTTGAAAAAAGGCCCGAATTGAGGAGCTAGAAGAGGAGCTGGAGGCTGAGAGAGCTGCCAGGGCCAAAGTTGAGAAGCAGCGGGCAGACCTGTCCAGAGAGCTGGAAGAGATCAGTGAGAGACTGGAGGAGGCTGGAGGTGCCACTGCTGCCCAGATTGAGATGAACAAGAAGAGGGAGGCTGAGTTCCAGAAGTTGCGCAGAGACCTTGAAGAGTCCACTCTGCAGCATGAGGCCACCGCTGCCACACTGAGGAAGAAGCAGGCAGACAGTGTAGCTGACCTCGGCGAGCAGATTGACAACCTTCAGAGAGTGAAACAAAAGCTTGAGAAGGAGAAGAGTGAACTCCGTCTAGAGCTGGATGATGTTGTCTCCAACATGGAGCAGGTTTCCAAAGCTAAGGTAAAGTATGAAAACTTTCATGAACAATAGTGTTTACAAATCAAGACTCCAGATGTTTTTGATCTTTCTATTTTCATGAACAATTTTCTTTTTTCAGGGAAACTTGGAGAAAATGTGCAGGACCTTGGAGGATCAGATGACTGAATATAGGACAAAGTATGAGGAAGCCCAGCGCGGCATCAATGATTTTTCTATGCAGAAAGCTAAGCTACAAACTGAAAATGGTATATAACAGTTACACTGACATAACATGTTTAAACATTAACACTCTCATGACAAGCTATCATGACTAACCATCATGTCTCAATCAAACAGGGGAGCTTTCCCGGCAACTAGAAGAGAAGGATTCTCTTGTCTCTCAGCTAACTAGAGGCAAACAATCCTACACCCAACAGGTTGAAGACCTTAAAAGACAACTGGAGGAAGAAATCAAGGTATAACATACTATAACATGTATTACATGAATGATGAACATACTGTTACAGCATAATGTAAGGTAAATATGAATGTATTCATTTCTACTGTTGAACAAATGTATTGTTAAATTATTGGCTACTTCTATGATTAATTTTTCCCAGGCTAAGAATGCGCTAGCCCATGCAGTGCAGTCTGCTCGCCATGATGCTGACCTCCTAAGGGAGCAGTTCGAGGAGGAGCAGGAGGCCAAGGCTGAGCTGCAGCGCAGTCTCTCCAAGGCCAACTCTGAGGTGGCTCAGTGGAGAACCAAGTACGAGACTGATGCTGTCCAGAGGACTGAGGAGCTGGAAGATGCCAAGTAAGGCCCTTTGACCTGAAGCTGTATGAACTGTTTAAAATCAAAGACTAAACATGGCTAGTACCATCATAATGCACACTTTCGATCTATTCTTACTCAGGAAAAAGCTGGCTCAGCGTCTGCAAGATGCAGAGGAAGCTGTGGAGGCTGTTAATGCTAAATGCTCCTCCCTTGAGAAAACTAAGCATAGACTACAGAATGAGATTGAAGATCTCATGGTAGATGTGGAGAGATCCAATGCTGCTGCTGCTGCCCTGGACAAGAAGCAAAGAAACTTTGACAAGGTAACTAACCCATTTCTCCTAACTTCCAACACTTCATGTAATATCGCATGAAAACTCATGCTCCATATTTCAATTTGATCAGGTCCTAGCGGAGTGGAAGCAGAAGTATGAAGAAGCTCAGACTGAGCTGGAGAGCTCCCAGAAAGAGGCCAGATCTCTTGGCACTGAGCTCTTCAAACTCAAGAACTCCTATGAGGAATCTCTGGATCACCTGGAGACCATGAAGAGGGAGAACAAAAACCTCCAAGGTCTGTAAAGACAAGAAATCACAGCCATGTGCATGAACAGTGATGTATTTGAACATATGTGAACACAGTTTTGTTTACCCCATAGAGGAAATATCTGATCTCACTGAGCAACTTGGTGAGACTGGCAAGAGCATTCATGAACTTGAAAAGGTCAGGAAGCAACTTGAGCAAGAAAAGGCAGAGATTCAAATTGCTTTAGAGGAGGCAGAGGTATGTTAAAAATAAAAATAAATGGTCAGTAATACTGGGACTGTTTCTTAGAATTGCTAAGGAATGTTCTATGTGTATATAATAATGTGCTTATATATTTCAACAGGGTACTCTAGAGCATGAGGAGGGTAAGATCCTTAGAGCTCAGCTGGAGTTTAACCAGGTCAAAGCTGATATTGAACGTAAACTTACTGAGAAGGATGAGGAGATGGAGCAGGCCAAGAGGAATCAGCAGAGAGTGGTGGATACCCTGCAGAGCTCCCTGGAGTCTGAGACTCGCAGCAGGAATGAGGCTCTCAGGCTGAAGAAGAAAATGGAGGGAGACCTCAATGAGATGGAGATCCAGCTCAGCCAGGCCAACAGGCAGGCATCTGAGGCCCAAAAGCAGCTCAAGGGTCTCCACGGGCATCTAAAGGTTAAAAAGCAGCATATAACGTCGGTCATAACTGTAGATGCAAATATGTCCATGTACATTTACGATTTCTAAAATGTATCCATTGAAGGACTCTCAGCTTCATCTGGATGAAGCTGTCCGTGCTAGCGATGATCTCAAAGAGAACACTGCAATTGTGGAGAGACGCAACAATCTACTGCAGGCTGAACTGGATGAGCTGAGGTCCCTGGTGGAGCAGACTGAGAGAGGCCGGAAACTGGCCGAACAGGAGCTGCTGGACGTCAGCGAGAGGGTGCAGCTGCTGCACTCTCAGGTAAAATCCAAAACATTGTGGTTCTTCTGACTAATTCATAATGCCACACAGACTATCATGAACATTTTTGTCTTCCCACATAGAACACCAGCTTGCTGAACCAGAAAAAGAAGCTGGAGGGTGATACATCTCAGCTGCAGAATGAAGTAGAGGAGGCTGTGCAGGAGTGCAGGAATGCTGAGGAAAAAGCCAAGAAGGCCATCACTGATGCTGCCATGATGGCAGAGGAGCTGAAGAAGGAGCAGGACACCAGTGCTCACATGGAGCGCATGAAGAAGAACATGGAGCAGACCATTAAGGACCTGCAGCACCGTCTGGATGAAGCTGAGCAAATCGCCATGAAGGGTGGCAAGAAGCAGATCCAGAAGCTAGAGTCCAGGGTGAGTGCTCTATTTTACTGATTTGAGATCAAGCCTTGTTCAGTAAGGATATCTTTTCATAATATAGTTTTGACGTTTGGTTCATGTGTCTACATAGATGAGGGAGCTTGAAAATGAGGTTGAGATTGAACAACGGAAGGCCACTGATTCTGTCAAGGGGATCCGCAAATATGAGAGACGCATCAAGGAGCTCACCTACCAGGTAAGTTTAATTTCATAAAATGTCTGGAAAAATGTCTTGGTGTGTCTCTCCCTCACATCACATAGATAAACAGTAATACAAAGTGAAGTGTACTAACCTCTTCCTTTACAGACTGAAGAAGACAAGAAGAATCTGCATCGTCTCCAGGATCTAGTGGACAAACTGCAGATGAAGGTCAAGTCCTACAAGAGAACATCAGAAGAGGCTGTAAGTTTCCCATAATTCCCACTAATTTCATTCATACATACAGGGATCTTTTACCTAATTCCGTGACTAATTATGTTTTTCAGGAGGAACTGGCCAACGGCAGCTTGGGCAAGTTCCGCAAGCTACAGCATGAGCTGGATGAGGCTGAGGAGAGAGCTGATATTGCTGAGTCTCAGGTCAACAAGATGAGAACCAAGAGCCGTGATGCAGGTGGCAAGGTAAATTTACACACTAACATAAAATCTACTATCAATGTTTTTCATGGTAAAAATCAATTTATATTGCACGGCAAGTATCTGCTTACAAAGCACATGGGTCTATGGTTAACACTAGAATGGCCAAGCAATTCACACCACCTAGAACAACAGAGTCTGTCTGTTTTGAGTTTGCATGTAAATCTTCAGTGATCATGGCCATCAGCATGCAAGCAAAGTAAAGCCATCAAAGTCTACAAAACCCAAATTAGGTTTTTTACGACACTGTCAAATCATGTGATCATGAGATTTATTTCTATACAAACTGTAAAATCAGTTCTGAAGTCTCATTATTTATAGGACATTAAAGTCCTTAACAGTACTTAAATAAGCCTTTCTGATGTTAGAGATGGCAAAAAATCATAAATGAATCAATGATGACCCCTCGGCCAATAATGCTGAAGCTCTCACTCTAACCTGAGGCATAACCTTGTATCTGACAAGAGAAATCACATATCTATGTTCTTGCTACCAGCAGCTTTTCAGCCAATCACAACCAAAACTAGTGGGCAGCAATTCACCTTGATAACCTGTTTGTCCGATTAAGATACATATTTGTTGAACAGTATATTACTTGTTTGATATATATATATATATTTTCTTTCCCTTGCAGAAAGGTCCCGTTGAAGAGTGAAGCTCAGACTTGGACCTTTCCAAAGAGCATGTCTGCCTTACAGTGATTCAGTTGTCCTTTTAGCGGTGCTGTGTTACAGTAGATTTAATAAAATGCATTTAAAAATATCAATCTGGTTGTCATGTTTTAGTGTATGCTACCACCTGATTAGTTATTGAAGAAAATCCATCAAATAATACATTTTTGCTTCAAAGCAATAAATTAACAATAAAAGCAAGCAGATAATGAGCCAGCACAAGGCAGTTGGCACAATAGTAGAAGTATGTATCCAAAAGCCTCTTAAAGATGCTTGTTTTTGAAAAATGTAAAAATGCATTATGTACCGTACATGTTACTAATAATAGAACTGTGACAAGGAACATTTTCAGAATTTTGATGGCCAGTCAGTTGCATTTCTGTGAGGGAATTTATTGTTGCCGTGCAAGGAGGAGAAGTCAGAGAGGCTGGACAAACTAACTTGGGGGACTGAAAAAAATTGGCCAAAAATCTCAGAAAGTCACAGAAGAATCGTTACTTTCAACATAACTTATAATGTTCTTTGGTCATACTCGGTGCTCAAAAGATAACCTTAAAACTGAGTACTGTAAAATATGGCAATGAAGAACCTAACTTCTTTACTACATATCCAGAAAAGTAATCAGAATCAGGTTTTATTGGCTAAGTAAGTTTGCACAAACAAGGAATTTGACTTGGTAAAGTGACTCTCAGTGTGCTTACACAAAATATGCATTACAACACTATACAATACAAAACAAACAGTGCAACAGTGCAACGGTCTAAGAAGTTTAAGAAAGTTTAAAAAAGTATATACACAAGGCGGAATGGCTATATACAGTAGCTGTGAAACAGTAGTGCAAAGAAGAAGTGGAGAGTGCGAGAAGTGCAGGGATAAATATATAAATATATATGCTACAGTGGGTTAGCTGTTCAGTAGTGAGACGCTAGAGGTTGAGAAACACTCAACTATGTAAAACACTGTGTCCCTAATGACTTCTGTGTATCTACTGAATGAATCACCTTCTACTGCACAACAATTCATCTCCACTAGTACTACAGGGGAAATATCATGTGACTGAAATTCAGAAAAAGGGTAGACAAGACAGTAGACAATAGAGATGTCTGTTAATTCACCTGAACAATTTAGATGGACCTTATCTTCTGTCTTCATCACGCGAACATCCCCCTACGGTGGAAACATTACAACTAAGCTTAAATAATTTAGTGAGAAGAGTGCATCACTTTAAACAGAGGATAGAAATTTAGAAATCTCAGCTCTCGCAGTGAAGCTCAGACCTGGAGCCATGAGGGGAGGAGTTTTGGACTGGGCTTCAGAACAGGGTGGGTGGGGTGGGTTCTTTAAAGACTGTGAAGAGTTGGCAAAGTATACATGTATAAAGACTATGTTCTACATAATACACATCTAATACAGATAATCATGTGATAAAATACATGTCCATAAATGTCCAAAACATGTAATGATGGTCTGACTACAGACATAATATTTTACCGAACTGTAGACTGTCGCTAAACAATGTTGAGTGGCACAATTAAACACACCCATTAACAATTCACAGCTCACACTTCTACTGACATCTAACCAATGGTAAAATATTTTTGTTTACAATCATAAAGTATCAATCACAAAAATATTTGTTTAACAGTTACGCAATAAAATGACTATTGTTGACTAGCCAATAAAAGGACTATAGTATCATGTTAAAACCTCACCACAGTGTTGTTACAAGACATGTTTACTTTACAATCTCTTAAAATAAAACTAGAAAAACAACATCGAAAGAATCTTGTACACACAAAAGGACATAAGCAATGCTAGCAGTGGCGGTTCTACACGGAGGCCTGGGATGGCCCGTGCCCCCGTAGACATATCCCTGGCCACCAGAGGTGTAAAGTAACGAATTACATTTACTCACGTTACTGTAATTGAGTAGTTTTTTTGTGTACTTTGTAATTTTTAAGTAGTTTTTGAAATCGGTAATTTTACTTTTACTTAAGTAGATTTTGACTGAAGTATTGTACTTCGCTACATTGGAAATTACATCCGTTACTGAGTAAAAAAAAAAAAAAACATAGTTCAAGATGGGAATCGCGCACGACAATTCTCGCTGCAGTGGTGGATGCTGCATAGAGTGGATGCAAGGCACCGGTGCCGAGTCACGAGAGATAGAGATGGAGGAAGATGATAGTGCGGACTGCCAACAAGCTGCGGTCAACCAACAAGCTGAAGCACCGAACTTTCTGCCAGTTGAAATTAAAGAAGATGAAGAAAACCCGTGGCCACATCTCAGCAAGCAGTTTGCCTTCTAACGTAAAAGAGGCAACAGCTATATAATGCTGTGTAAACTGTGCCTAACCCGCCAGTCAGAACTTTCTGCTTATAGAAATGTATCTTCAAATCTGCGCAAGCATGTGTTGGTAAGTACAGTATTTGTCCCTTTCCATTAGTAGTTCAGACAGCATTTCTGTCGTTTAGTTAGCTTTGCTCCATTAAGCAAAATATGCGTTTCATGGCACTAGTAGCCTCATTTTGGCTAGCACTTGCAACCGCCCTGAGTATGCTAATGTCGACAGCCGTCATCAAATAGACTAATAATAATTCCATTCCTGTCTTCCATTCGTTTCAGGTCATAGCATTATTATGTTCAGTCTCTCATATTGTGTTAAAGACTGCAGATCAGTCATCAGCAATGAAATACACCACATAAACTGATATTAGGCTAATCATTTGGCTGGCTCCCATGCCTTGAAACAGAGTGTTGTGTTCTGTAATACTGTAATACTATATTGTGCTACCACTAGGAGGCACTGTTCCGTAATCAATGGTAGCTAGTTTACGTACATAGGGCAGAAGAAGAGTGAACCTCCATGCTACTAGTCACTTACTTTCATGCTGCTGACAGTTCTCAGTAAAGAGTGTTAATATCATCCTGCTTGTCGTTACTCTGAAGCTTCACTACACCACAAATTGGCGACGAGGATTCTGACAAGATGTCTGTACACGTTCCTGCGCCTGCAATGTTTTTGCCTTGTCCGGGAGAGCCTTCCATACCGTTCGAGACTTGGCTACGTATGTTTAACAACTACATGCTAGTGATAAATGCAACTGGGAATGCTTGGCCAACAACCCGCAAGAGAGCTACTTTACTTCACTGCCTTGGCGCCGAAGGACAGAGGATCTTTTACGCACTGCCCGACTCAGGTACAAGTTTAGAACAGGCTGTAGCAGCACTACAAAAACACTTTATTCCTAAAGTTAACGTTGTAGTGGAGCGAAATATGTTTCGAAAGCGTTCTCAACTGCCACATGAGACGGTAGCTCAGTACATAGCTGCCCTTCGCGCGCTTTCTGTGAAATGTGACTTTAAGGAAAATGCTGACGAGATGCTTCGAGATCAACTGCTGGAACACTTGCTGAATGACAAAATAAGAGAAAGACTGTTATTAGAACTTGATTTGACTCTAGAGAAAGCCACCACGCTGGCGATACAGATGGAAGCTGCTGCCGAGCAGGTTAACAAAATGAAAACTGATGGCAATAGCGCTCCAGTGCAGGCTATACAATCCAAGCCCCACATGCAATACAAAAATAACTTTCGTCCAGCTACTTCTCATGCTGCTCCCCATACTGCTGCCACTATGCCAACCTCCTCACTGCACAATTCCTGTTTCAGATGTGGCTCAGACAAGCATTTAGCAAATTCTTCTCAGTGTCCTGCAGCTAGAGCACAATGCAAATCGTGCAATAAAAGAGGACATTTTGCACGAGTGTGCCGTTCAGCACCACAGAGCAATGTGCATGAGCTACAGCTACCCGATGTGACCATACTGTACTGTGATAATTCTGCCCATGCACCAAAGAGACTGCTCTGCAATGTCACCGTTTCCACTACCACTACCCCTGCTAAGGCCATGCAGCTGGTTGTGGACACTGGTTCTGCCGTGTCTATATTGCCACACCACATCTACCAGAAATCCTTCAGGGACACTCCGCTGTCTGCATCTTCTACCAGGCTGGTGACCTACACACGAGATCACATTCCTGCATGCTACAGTACAGATGGACAACACCTCTACAGCAGCCACTTTCTTCATCGTGGAGAGAGGGACAGCACTGTTAGGTATGGACTTATTCACTGCCTTGGACCTGTGCATCCGAGGGGATACTGTCCTCACCTCAGCTACAGTGCCACCCACATCGGTGATGTCCACAAACACTGCAACACATACTGATGCCAACACCCCTGGGATTGGGTGTGCTAAGACTTTTGTGCATAAAGTGAAACTTGATCCTACCATCAGACCTGTGCGCCAGAAGCTGCGGCGCTTGCCTTTTGCCGTTAGAGAAAGCGTCTCTGCCGAGCTGAATCGCCTGTTGGAAGCTGGCGTCATAGAGAAGGTCGATGCCTCTGCCTGGGTGTCCCCCATTGTGGTCACAGCAAAGAAAAATGGTGGAATCCGGATGTGTACTGATCTCCGGGAACCGAACAAGGCGGTGGTCATCGACAGCTTTCCGCTGCCCCACATCGACGAACTACTTGCCAACCTGCGAGGTGCTAAGGTATTTTCTACCATTGACCTTGCAAATGCATACTACCAGTTGCCCCTCCATGAGGACAGTAGAGACATTACAGCCTTCATTACACACGAGGGGCTCTTCAGATTTCGTAGGGTGCCCTATGGCTTAGCGTCCGCACCCTCTGCTTTCCAAAAAATGATGGCAACAATTCTACAAGGTGTACCTGGCGTTCAAAACTACCTTGATGACTTGATCATTTATGGTGCCACGCCTACTGCACATGACCGTAACCTCGAAACTGTCCTGCTGAAACTAAAAGAGGCTGGCTTAGTGCTGAACGACAACAAGTGTCATTTCAAGCAGACTTCACTGCGCTTCCTTGGTCATGTGATCACTGCTGAGGGGATCCTGCCTGACCAAGAACACATTGATGCAGTTCTAAATGCCCCGCCACCATCTGATGCAGCTACCTTGAGGTCTTTCTTCGGCCTTGTGTCTTGGTACTCAAAATTTCTACCGAACTTTGCTACAGTTGTTGCCCCTATGCGTGAGTGTGTCAAAAAAAAAGACTCATTCAAATGGACTGAAGCTGCTCAAAGCAGTTTTGATGAAGTTAAACAGCTCCTGATAGCTAGTCCAGCGCTTGCCCTTTATGACCCTACACTCCGCTCAGTGATCTCTACAGATGCGAGTGACTACGGATTGGGAGCTGTGTTTGCCCAAATACAGCTTGATGGCACAGAGAAACCAGTGGCATTCGCTTCCCACACCTTGACTGTAACAGAGGGCAAATACTCAATAGTGGAAAAGGAAGCGTTGGCATGTGTGTGGGCTACAGAAAAATGGCGGACATATTTATGGGGCCATCGTTTTACTCTACGCACAGACCACCAGGCCTTAACCACTCTGCTTACGACCAAGGGGATAGGCAGAGCTGGGATGCGTGTGGCTCGCTGGTCTGCACGCCTACTCTGCTTTGACTACGACATTGTGTACCGTCCAGGGTCTCAAAATTATACAGCAGATTGCCTCTCTCGTCTTCCCTTGCCTCTGCCCGCTGACCCCTCTGCTGATGTGGAGCCTGAATTAGTGGCTCAGATTTCGTCTACTCTACATGCTCTTCCAGTGGCTGACTTTGAAGCTGCCTGCTCTACATGTCCTGAAATGACTACTCTGCGGGAACAGATTCAGTGTGGCTGGCCACCCTCCATCAGAGCAGTAAACCAGGACATGACTCCCTACTACAAGAGATGAGCTCTCAGTTAAAGACAATTTCATTTTCAGAGGTTCAAGACTCCTAGTACCAACCTCTTTACGCCAGACCTTGATAGCCTTGGCCCACGAGAGTCACCAAGGAGTGGTACGCACAAAACAACGCTTGCGAGATCTATACTGGTGGCCAAGAATGGATTCGGAGGTCCAGACCTGCATAGCCTCCTGCGTTGCCTGCCGGGCAAATGATAAAACTGCATTTACTCACCCTGCTCCTCTGCAACCTGTCCAGCTCCCCGAGGGTCCTTGGCAGAAACTTGGCCTCGATATTGTCGGGCCATTTGAAACAGCTTTCCCTGCCTGCCGCTATGCTATAACACTAGTGGACTACTATTCCAAGTGGCCTGAGCTTGCCTTCTCTCACAGTGCCACAACAGCAGATGTCATAAAGTTCCTGATGTCCACATTCAGCCGCCATGGCAATCCAGAGAACATTGTTACTGACAATGGGCCTCAGTTTACGTCAGCTGAGTTTGCAAAGTTCATGGAGACACAGGGCATTCGTCACATTCGCACATCAGTGTACTACCCTGCAGCCAATGGCGCTGTGGAAAGATTCCATCGCTCCCTGAGAAGCTGCCTACAAACAGCCATCCTGCAAACACAGCCATGGAAAGAGGCTGTGCTAACCTGGCTTCAGGTGTACCGTGCAACACCGCATGCTACCACCTCCACGTCACCCCATGAACTGCTCTACGGTCGTAAAATGCGCACTAGGCTGGACATTTTCCCTCTGTCTGCCTCGGTGATGCCTTTACCTACTGCAGTGCGAAATACAGTTCAAAGGAATCAGGACAAGATGAAACGCTACGCTGATTTAAGGCGTGGTGCACGTCATCCTCCATTTCAGGAGGGAGAGAGAGTGAGGATAAGGATTCCCCGTAAAACACCCAAAGCTCACCCCAGATTCTCTTCACCGGTACAAGTGGAAAAGCGAGTGGGTCCAAACACCTTCCTACTAAGTGACGGGAAAAAGTGGAATGCAACTCACCTGGCCCGCCTTCCACTTGGAACTGATACACATGCAAACAGCAACACTCTACCACACTCACAGGACTCTACACACACTCCTACAGACCATTCACGTACCAGAGTCACACCTAAGTGGCATCGGGACTATGTTGTTTATTGACCTGATGTACTTACATTAGAGCCTTTCCTTGTACTCTACCTGGCTAACGTAAGTGTATGTTCTTGGAGAGATATGATTCCATTTTCCAATGATATTATTGCTATTTTAGGTTTGCTTTATTTTATATTACAGGTTAATGCATTTTTGGGGCATGCCAATTAGGGCTGAACGATTTGGGAAAATAATCTAATTGCGATTTTTTTACCAAAATATTGCGATTGCGATTTAATATGCGATTTTTTTTTTTCCTCTTTTTTCCCCCAACAAAACGTAATGAATGATTTAAATATGAACAACACAATATTAGATACATTTAGTGTAAAATATTCTTTCCCACATTTTACATTTTTATTTAACTGCTCATTACAGAAACAAGAACAACAAATCGGTGGCTTTGCCACTGTGCATTTAAGTAATTTAAAAAAAGTAATTTTAAGTATAAACACTAGGCATGCACTTTTTTAACACTGTGTGCAAAATGTACCATCTTAAAAAAAAAAAAAAAATTATAATTTTTTATTTTTTTTTGACCACGTTTTTTAATCGCGAACGTTGCGGTTAGAAAATCGTGTTCCACCATATCGCGATTAAATCGCAAATGCAATTAATCGTTCAGCCCTAATGCCAATGTAGTTAACACTAAACTATGCTTTGTGCGCTTGATAATTGGCAGGAATGACCCGTTACCACTTTTGAATTGTCATCCTATGCTGGATCATATTTAGCTCTTTTATTTTATTGCCGAAGTAAGTAAGAGTATTCTTTTACAGAAAGAGGAGATGTTGTGTTCTGTAATACTGTTCTATATTGTGCTACCACTAGGAGGCACTGTTCCGTAATGAATGGTAGCTAGTTTACGTACATAGGGCAGAAGAAGAGTGAACCTCTGACGGGGATTCTTAGGCCGACACTCTTCTAGACAAAGGACCACGAGGCGAATAGAATATTTCTGGAGGTGTATTTCAAGGTGCTCCTGCAGGGAGTCAATTCCAACATCGAGTAGAGGCAGGCAAAGACTAAAGAGGCACCACAGTGTTACAGGTTAAATACCAGTCAATCATGGGAGGATACATTGGGGGTGATAGGTTTGTTACAGGTCAATGTGGGGAAGGGGGCATGTGAGTGGGAGGGGATGTTCCTATGAAGGAACACACACAGGCCCAAAATGGTGGACAATGGATGTGTATTCCTCCACCTGGGGCAGGGGGGGATGATGTCTGCTAGGGGCTTTAAACAAAGGTGTGCCAAGACTATCGATGCACATGGCACACACACACACACACACACACACACACACACACACACACACACAGGAGAACATGCTTGCAATGCAATGTAAGTCTATAAATTAATGGCAATATCAATTTCCATCAGTCCCCTATTTGAATATGTAAATATTCACATCTTAAGACTATAACATACAGCTACCACAGGAGCATGAGACTCCCCCCTGCCATGTCCACACCTATGCAATGTTTCTACGCTGGGGATTTGACCCATTGTCTTGTAGAACGCTAAGCTAACTGTGATAGCCAGGAAGATGCTCACCAGTCCGGATACCAGTTTTGCCCATATTCCCCCAGATGTACTCCCTGAGAACATGCAGGAGAGGTCCCACCCGTGGTTCTCGTGGAGCTCTGTTAGGCCCTGTGCCGTGTCTTGCTTTAGGAGCCTGACGGATTCTGAGGCGTCGGAAACATATGTGCAACATTCATCGCCAATTAGACTACAAACACCTCCCTGGGCTGCCAGGAGGAGGTCAAGCGCCATCCGATTTTGCAAGGCTACTTTTTTTACTTCTTGTATTTCGTGATTTAGGGCGGAGATGCTGGCCAATGAATAGTTCATATGATGTTCAAGGGTGAGGGAGAGAGCCTTAAGTTCCTCTTGGTTATTATATACCCCATAGAAAGGAATGATCGTACCTAAAATGCTTTGGAACCGAGATAGATTACGCTTAGCTCGGGTCATGTGCATATATCTAATTTCCTCGCTGGACGCTTTGCGGATTAAGGGGACCAAATATACCAAATAACAGACTCCGCTCCCAACTGATGGCCATTTTCCATAGGCTTTATCATTGCACACTACGTAAGTGCCAGGAGGGAGGGGTCCTGGTTGCGGGTCAGATAGGGGAACAGGATCCCCCTTACAGCTCGTGTCACCGAGGTCAGGTCCGAGGAGGGATGTTCTGTTGAAACAATATGGGGCATCATTTATGGGGAAAACATGCAATGTGACATTAGCGCTGCGTCCTTTTAATGGAGCAGAGTGTGCGGGGGTGGAGCAATTACGTACGAGACAGGTAGCAGAGGTGATTTGCCAACCCCTGGCTACTGGGGTGGCAATGGATACAGTGCAAATAAGACTATTGCTCTGGGTATCATTTGAGAAAGGGCAGTTATTTAAATTGGTGCGCTGCGGGCAGGTTGTTTGTCTGAGCGCT
This sequence comes from Clupea harengus, assembly GCF_900700415.2. NCBI lineage: Eukaryota > Metazoa > Chordata > Actinopteri > Clupeiformes > Clupeidae > Clupea > Clupea harengus. The sequence goes on along the minus strand of NC_045168.1, from coordinate 7,669,880 downwards.
AGCTGCACACGGTAGCTGAACTTCCCCTGTGGCGTGAAGTAACTCACTACATGGGTTCTGGTGTGGTTGAAGTGAGGAGGTAGAAGCCTATTGTTAACGTAATTCCTCACCATGTGTATAATAGCCGCCTGTTTCCCAGTACCACCATCATGGTATGTGGTGGCAGGGGGAGCATAGCAACTTGTGTCTTTAAATTGTGTTGCTAAATTGGCCCAATTGGTGGAGTGCCAGTCTCCAAGGTTATATGGGACAGGCATCAGTGTGGGTGATTGGGAACCTGAGGGCATGTTCTGGCAGATCCAACAGTTAGTATAATTTAAGCTCTCTGCGTAGTCAACCATCATCCCAAGAGCCAAGTTTTCATGGTAGCTATGAGCATAGGCAGGGAGGAGTGCCAAAAGCAACAGACATAAGGGATAATTACTATGGTATTCCATGGCTGACCAGACGTCAAATAAATTAAATATTTGGAAACAAAGGGAGTGAAATAGATGTGGGGAATGTGTCAGACCACCCTGCATTAAATGGAGGCAAATAATCGCGTCTCTTTTGGGGGTTGGTCACAAAAAGGATGTTAGCCCTCTCTCTCACAGGCAGAAGCGAAACCTCGGTTCTTTTTGAGGGGAAATTCTTCTGCAGCTCTGTGTTGCAGCAGCTCTTATGTTAAGCTGTGAGTGATAGTTGCGCATCCACCAACCCAATTTACCAAAATATACCCTTTCCCTGCACAGACTACTATATTGACATATATGAGCCTAAACATTCAAGGGCAATTCAGTTCATAGAGTGGTAATGCAGGCAATGTCAAGATTGGAGAAGGGGTCGAAGGAAGTCCGTGGTTGATGGTAGGACCTCGTGTAACCGCGCCTTGGGTGCGACTGAGATAGTCAGGGGGTGTTGGTAGAATCCTCCTGGTCTGTGATGTGCTCTCGGGACCCAGATGATGAGGATGGGGTCGTTGCAGCAGCCTGGGTGCGACTGTGGCGGTCAGGAGGTGATGGTAGGATCCTCCTGGTCTGCGATGCGCTCTCGGGACCCAGATGATGGGGATGGGGTCGGTGCAGCAGCCTGGGTGCATCCACGTCTGGACAGTATCTGAGGAGACAGGAAACACGTGACAGTATGCGCAGCAGAGGCGTTTGGCAGAGCAGAGCACTGGTTGACACAGGCAGATTCACAGGATAATACAGTACATTTCACAATAGACACAGACAACCCATGGGACATGAACATAACGACGAGCATGGCCATACCAGACCTACTTACACATCGGGTATGACCGTCATAAGTAGTAAGTTAGTACAAACATGCAACATTTAACATTTAGCCGGCGGTTAGTCAGGCAATCTCTTGGTCTGGGAAAGATGGTACCATTTAAATGTTGACTTCCCTGTGTCCACTAACACAGATGTGGGAGTGGCCAACATTACTGGGAAAGGTCCCTTAAATTTTGCTTGGAGAGGCTTAAGCACGCCAATGTTCTGGACCATTACTTTATCACCAATGTTAGCTTTGTATTGACATTCCAGATCAAATTGATTTTTATCATCTGTTCTATGCTGGAAGGCAAAAGCTTTGAAGTGGTCATTTTGGAGGGTTACAGACAACAATTTCAGATACTGAGTCAACATGTCTCTGTAAGGACCCGAAGTACCTTCACTTGGGGCGGTGGGGGCGTCGTATGGCAGGGGCATGGCTCTTCCCATACAAATCTCAAATGGGGACAATCCTAAAGTTTTAACTGGTGTGCATCACATTGCCATGAGAACAATGGGCAAATACTGAAACCAACTTCCTCCATGATCACAGAGCTGGGCTTTAAGGCGCAATTTTAATTCCCGATTCCGGTTCTCAACCATACCACTTGATTGTGGGTGATAGGCAATGTGGAATTTCTGTTTGACACCAAGTTGCCGCATCGCCTCTTTCATGATTGACCCAGTGAAGTGTGTTCCCTGGTCAGAATCTATGGAGAGTGGTATGCCCCACCTAGGAAAGATGTCCCTCATTAAGATTTTTGCCGTGGCTTTTGCTGTCGCAGATTTTACTGGCCAGGCCTCTACCCAACGAGAGAATTTGTCGACAATGACAAGCACATACGTATACCCCCCACTAGGTGGCAACGGTCCAATAAAGTCTATCTGTAGGTGTGTAAATGGTCCTATGGGACGTTCTGAATGACCCATAGGGATTTTGGATCGTCTGTTAAGGGGCTTAACCTTTAAGCATGTTACACAACGATTACAGATAACCTGACAGTCTTTTACAAGTGTGTCCCAAAACCATGTCTTTTAAATTAAATCAGCAGTAACTTTTGCGCCGTGGTGTCCCAACTCGTGGTAGATTTGCACCAGTGTTGACCTGTATGAGAGAGGGGAAATAACTTTTTCATTCAATCTCCATAAACCATCCTCGCCACACACTGGGTTACCTTCCCACTGTTGAATTTCACTCACATCGTCTGACGTGTACATTTCTTTTAAAACAGTTAATGGAGCTGTCTGTGCTGGAGCCAATGCAGCAACGCCTAAGCTGACAGCTCCTTTTGCTGCTGCTTTCGCTGCTATGTCTGCTCGATCATTTCCCTCTTGTTCCTTGCTACTCACTGTGCTTAGACAGGGTGCTTGGCCCAATATCGTGTGTGGTATGAGGGTGGAGAAATACCCAATTGTTCCGTGCCCTCCGCAGGCTTGGGGCTGCCCGAGCACTGCGCTATAGCCATGTGAACCTACATGACTCCAAAGGTGGAACGGTTTACTCAGATCAGGGTGTTTGAGAGCGGGGGTAGAAGCCAACGATGATTTAAGCAATGTGAACGCCTCCTCCATTTCAGGAGTCCAACTAAGGCGGACAGACCCTGCAAGGCCACCTTTAAGAGACTCATTGAGAGGCTTTGCGATGTCACTAAACTCGGGAATGTATTGACGGTTGTAATTCAATAAGCCTAGAACAGAGCGCAACCCTGAAACAGTCGTGGGTTTAGGCAATTTACAAATAGCTTCAATTCGTTCTGGCAAGGGGGCTCGACCATGGCTACCGATTCGCTGACCTAAGAAAGTAATTTCAGATAACCCAATCTGTGCTTTGCGGAGATTGAGTTTGAATCCCGCGATCGTCAATGCCTTCAAGAGTCGGATTAGAGTTGCCACATGATGCACTTTGTTTGGGGATGCTATCAATAAATCATCACAATATTGTAGGATACAAGAAGGTGCACACGAGTTAACAACACTAGCCACTGATTCCGCGACTACCTGATGGAAGAGGGAGGGGCTATCGCAGTAGCCCTGGGACAGGCGCGTCAAGCTGTACTGGGTGTCACCAATCGTAAAGGCAAATCTGGGGACCGATTCAGGAGTAATAGGCACAGAATAAAAACCATTAGATATATCTAAGGCTGAAAACATAACATGGTGGGGACCTAGACTTGTTAAAATCGTGGAGGGATTTGCTACAAGCGGTGTCATTTTGGCGGTGACGGCATTCAAAGCTGTGTAGTCAATTGTCAGGCGGTATGACCCGTCTGGTTTCTTGACCGGCCATAAAGGGGTGTTCGTGGGAGAGGAACAACGTATGACAACACCCTGTTGCTCCAGTTCCTTAACGATTTGAGCAGCAGCAGTCTGAGCCTCCCGCTTCAGAGGGTATTGTCTTACTGGGCTATGCATGGGGCCATTTACATCAAGTGGCGTAATCTTGTCACAATGTCCAACATCAGTCTTAGTCTGTGCCCAGAGGGTATCAGGGAAATGTGTGACTATCAAAGTGTGAATGGGGGATGGGGCTGGAGCGCTCACCGATGCCACGCTTTGATTGCCCTTTCCTATATGGAGGGGGAGGGCACGCGCAAAGAGAGGGGAATCAATTTCATGTACATCAAGCAAAATCTTAGCTTCAATTTGATGGAGAATATCAATACCTATAATAGACCCCTCTTGGCAGGGCCCAACCCAAAATTGAACCCAGATAGGCGGATCTTGAGGCGTAAACTGTAAGGAGATGGGGACTGATTTTCTGTATGCTGTGACCTGTCCATTAAACCCGGTTAAATTTAGTGTTTCGTTAATCGTGGGTAGGGGGTTACATGTAACGCTAACTGATGCCCCGGTGTCCACGAGAAAATTGTTCTCCTCACCTCCGAGGAGAGCTGGAATGTGGGGGCGGGCATCTAATAGCATCTCTGAAGCAGAGGCCACTAATTGCTATGCTGACTTATCTTTACCGTTCATAGCAGCGAAGAATTCGCGCATCTGCTCCATGAGCTTAGCATCTCTGTTGAACTCCGGTCTACGGTTTGTGTGACCTCTGTTACGGTATCCCTTTATCCTATCAGGACATCTGTTCGCCCAGTGCCCATCCTGTTTGCACACATGGCATTGTCCTCGCGGAGGGGGGCCATGCGATGTGTTGTCTGCGGGAGTCAACATGGCAGCAGAGCATGTGAAATTTGTGTATGGATTAGGGGCGCTGTCTGTCGTGCCCTCTATCGCAGCTATGCGTCTGGCGGACACTTTTTGGTAATCCCTTTTCTCAGTTAAACTGATATCAACTCGCTACCCCCACTGTTTGAAGTCAAGCCACCTGTTGATGGGGGGTAGTGTGTTAAAATATAGAGTCTTGAGTTCAGAATTAAGACCAGAAACTGCAGTATGTATCATCACATCAGAATCCAGGGTCACAGTCCAATCGCCCTTCACCTCACAGTAATGTCTATGGCGATCTTCAAAACGTTTAACATAATCAAAGAAAGGTTCTTTCTCAGCATGCCTGACCGCATATAAATCAACAAAGCTAGCAAACCCATTTCCAAGCAATTCTTGTACATCATCTTTGAAATCTTTAAAACATCGATGATATTCAGCAACGGACTGTGGGTAACTGTTAGACAGGTTGATCGATTGAATATCCATAGTGTATGCGTAAGGGCACGCTGTCTCGACTAAAGATACCATATCCTTAATTCCTAGCTCATGGTTACGCATGGCAGACCAGATACGGTTCCATGCCTCAATGTTGGGGTCGTTTGGTTTTAGACGAGGGATGTAATTTAGTATGGAATGCTTTTCCTGCGGGGTAAGAGCTTGTCACACACCATGTGAACCGTTAGCAGATGTTTCATGGAAATTTCTAAGATTATCAGTGTCTAATCGTCCGCGACCTTCCCAACTAACGTCCTGGCTGGAGCTAGCGAGATCACCATGCCCAGTGGCAATCCTATTCCCTTCATCATGGTGTCTACGAGCTCCTGGGGCATTTACTGCCGCAGGGGTGGACGCTCTGCCTCCTGTGGATGTGGGGGGACGTAATGCATCAAGAGTAATCATCTCTGCCTGTGAGCTCTGCCCTGTGCTGTCATTCATGAATGTTAAATCCCGCACAGCTGTATCGGGTCCCTCAAGCCTCACGACTGGGGCCATAGGGCTTTTAAAATTTGCTGAGCGGGCACAATGGGAGAGCATGGGAGAGTGGCTACATTACAAAAGTTAGGAGCATAGGCGGGAGGTGGAGTAGCGTCTGATTGAACAGCGGCAATTGAAATACCAGCACCCGCGGCTAGAACAGGGTAGCCTACAGAAGTGGACTGTTTGACCACCCCGTCCAACCAACCGGCCCAGTTCTTTACATCAAGCAACAATGGCGGGCGATCTTGAACCATGTTCAACAATCCCCATAATTTGGTAGTGGACTCCACAACTGCATCCAAATGCTGCTCTGCATCAATCGGTTTGCCGTTAATTCCCATTAACACACCATTTTGCTGATTAATCAACATAGCACATAAATACATTCCATATTTTGCCTTTTTCTTCTCGCATTTTAAATCAGACCACCACTCCAAACTCCGTCTAACGCCCCAGATGGCCTTCCAGCCATCTTTTATCATCTTATCACATCTTTTCTTTTGGGTCTCCAGAACAAAGCGCGCCAAAGATACAGTAGTAGCAGGGGCAGTTTTTAAAGCAGCCATATTAAATCAGACCAAGATTTTGCTTTGACCAGACAACAAAGTTAAACACAACACAGCACGCTTGAAACAGACCGCCAAAATATTGATTCGCTGTGGTCGTAATAATAACAATATAGGTCAATTTAGCGAACGGGACTTTTTCCTATGTGCAGAAAATCGCTTGGCAGATGAGAGCTCTCTATCACATTCGTACAGGTCCAACTAGCTACCCCGATTTGAGAGGTTTTTCGATGGGAGACTTATCTCTGTTTTGTATAGCGCGACAAAACGGAGCCCACCGAATCTCTCAGACACAGTGTATAGTCTAGACACTAGCGCCTCCCAAATAAGACGTCTGCCGTAGTGCTTGTAAAACCACGCGTCTATAACGTTTAATGACAACGTCCGCCGCTGTGCCTGTAGAGCACGCGTCTATAGCGCTGAATAACAACGTCTGCCGCAGTGCTTAGTATAACACACGTCTATACCGCCTAAGGACAACGTCTGACGCTGTGCTCGTAAAGCACGCGTCTATAGCGCTGAATAACAATTTTAGCGGGACTACTTGGAATTCAATGCCTTTGCGCCGTTCGCCGTAGCGCCGGATGTGTAGAGAGTAAAATGTATCTTTCTCGACTTAATATATATCTATCCTCTCTGTCTCTCACTCTCAAACAATTTTCCGCACACAGAATTAGCGTAAATCGCTTACCTGTCCCGTTCACAATGCTTTAGCGTCGGCTTGGATCCCCTTTCTGTATTCGGATAGATTTAATATCTATACCAGCGCGAAGGACCATGTGACGGGGATTCTTAGGCCGACACTCTTCTAGACAAAGGACCACGAGGCGAATAGAATATTTCTGGAGGTGTATTTCAAGGTGCTCCTGCAGGGAGTCAATTCCAACATCGAGTAGAGGCAGGCAAAGACTAAAGAGGCACCACAGTGTTACAGGTTAAATACCAGTCAATCATGGGAGGATACATTGGGGGTTTGTTACAGGTCAATGTGGGGAAGGGGGCATGTGAGTGGGAGGGGATGTTCCTATGAAGGAACACACACAGGCCCAAAATGGTGGACAATGGATGTGTATTCCTCCACCTGGGGCAGGGGGGGATGATGTCTGCTAGGGGCTTTAAACAAAGGTGTGCCAAGACTATCGATGCACATGGCACACACACACACACACACACACACACACACACACACAGGAGAACATGCTTGCAATGCAATGTAAGTCTATAAATGAATGGCAATATCAATTTCCATCACCTCCATGCTACTAGTCACGTACTTTCATGCTGCTGACAGTTCTCAGTAAAGAGTGTTAATATCATCCTGCTTGTCGTTACTCTGAAGCTTCACTACACCACACAGAGCAACATGAATGCGCACACCATCGTTGTCAGACAGTTGGACAAGTCAATGTGTATGTCTTTATCTGGAATTTATCACGATGTTTAGTCAGATAAGTGGTGGCTTTGCAACGTGCAGGTCTTTCATGTTCATGCTCAGGGGTCTCGGTTAGCAAGAATTGAGGATTATGAATTGTGATGCATGTAGAAATAGAAAATAATGCTATAATTCTGTATACTGTAGGTCTGTCTATTGCTATTTATAGCTATTTCTGTGTTATGATGCACTCTTGATGGCAGCTCAATACTTAATTGTCAGAAATGTTGTTTGTCATTCTACAGGTCTAGTCTATGTCAGACAACACCTTGACCAGATGTTGGAGGCTGGAGCAAGTCGGACATTCATCAGATGAAGATGATTTATTTTCCTCAATGAAGTCCAAAAGATCAGAAGGTACAGGGGAGTTAGAAGGGTACCTAGCCTGTGTCTCAGTCAATATGGATCTGCTGAACACCTTTCAGAATATCAAAAAACTGTCTCGGAAACTCTAATACTGGCCTACCTGCCTCGGCCGCCTGCGAGCGACTCTTCAGCTGTGCTGGATTGCTGTTCAATGCAAAGCGAGCCCGGATGAACTCTACTCACCTTAAAAATCAGCTGCTGCTCAAACTCAACAAGAAGTTTGTAGACTAATGTTCTAAAGGTGGACATAAGTAAAGTAGCCAAAGTTTACAGTGGGGCAGCGGCAGCGGCATTTTAACTTTTTATTTTAGCTGTCATGTGGTTCATGTCCTCCCAAAAGTTCTTAAATGTTGTGTTGACATGTTTAATGTTTAACATGTTTAATGTCATTGCACCTATATTCCTAAAGATTCTCCTTTAATTAAAAAGAACTAGTTTTTGTATTGGATTTATGACTCCTTGTCCTTTTTTGCACTATATAGGAGTGGCCCCCATCAAGTTATTGAAAATATGAATTTATTATGATTTTACACCTGAGCGCCAAAAGCAGAACTAATGCGACGCAACGTTCTACACGGGTAAATTAAAGCGGCGCACCCAAACACTGTAGTTTACCAGGTGTGGTGCTCGTCGTCGAATGAAAACTCAGCAACTACTATTCATGGATACCATGTGACGTCACTGTGTCTAAGCGCCGCCATATTTGTGTCCAACACGGACACAGTATTCTAGCTGTGCGTCAGTCACAACCCACAGAAAATTCAAATGCCCGGGATATGTTTTGCTGTTGGATGCGACAACTGTCGGCAAAGAAACCCAGATATACAATTTCGTTATATTCCAAAAGATTTAGGGAATGACTGACCTGTTAAGTGAAATGTAGCACGTTGATACAATCGTGAATAATACTGTGTCTTATTAAAGCTAAACTATCCTGAGCAAGCTAGAATGCTAATAGCTAGCGAGCTGTTTTGCCCTTTACTAAACGCTTTAGCTAACAACTCGTCAGCCCATATTGGCACTCTTAACCACCACTAAAATAACACAATAATCGCTGTTTTAGTTACTTACATGACCTGTGATCACATACATATTTTTTGTCTCCAGATAACATATTTTGGTGTCGTTCACCCATCCTGCAACTGCATATTGATAGGAATGTGTACTCTTGAAATCTCCGGTGTATGGTGATGGATTATGTTATGTAGCTACAAGATAAATGTAAATGTCGGGAAAAGAAAGTTGGGGCAGACGCTTTGCAGACTTTAAGGACAAAATAAAGTTGAAGTTAATAAATTATGGATCGCAGCCAATAATACAATGCCTTTTCCAAATATCGCTGTCCTTCTGTCTCATTTAGATGTGCCATCAGGCACAGCTCGCTAGCTTGCTCAGGAGAGTTTAGATTTGATAAGACACAGTAATTATTCACGATTGTATCAACGCCAAAAACAAATCCTAAAGGAGACATCACATAAAAAAGCACATGCTTAGATTCTAGTATGAATAGCAGTGGCGATTGTAGCCCGACATTTCTGGTGGAGCAATTTTGTATGACATGTTTGTTGTCTGTCATGACTGTTAGCCTGCTAACCAACCACTAGAATTAGGAAATACTACATTTAAAAAGTCTAAATTTGAAGAAACTATAAACAGAAAACAATACTATTATAATATTATTATTATAGTATTACTATATATTATTATATATGACTACCTAGCTACTATTGGTTACAAAAATCTTATAATTTGTATGTGCCCCTCTGGTTAAACACTGGCCCCTCCTTGGCCCCCCTAGTAAAAATGGTCTAGAACCGCCACTGAATGCTAGCAATTGTTGTCAACGAAGGAAGACACAGAGGTAATGAAATTGTACGAAAACATTTAAGGAAATACGTATAAACTCAATGTAACTGAAGAGTGCTTAGGAACACAAACTTGTCACGTCTTCGCTGACATCCACTCTGGCCACGCCCCCTTTAGCACACTCTCACACCTGCATTTCATCCAACTCATCAGTCAGGTCCACTCTCCCAGCTGCACTTCATATCACTTCTCCAAATCACGTCCCTGCATATACTCCTCACTCCCCTTACTCCGGTGTCTGGTTTCGTCGCTACATGGACAAAGTTACTGCCCGAGACAACCAGCTTTCACTACATCTAGCGTTCTCAGGATTCCGCTTCCCGGAAGACAAGTTAAGTGTTCTCTTTGCCCGCTGGATTCCAATCTAGCACGTTCCTTGTCACCTGGATTCCTCTCTAGCGAGTTCCGTGCTCTAAACCCCCGTGCTTTCAGTGACTTTCTTGTCCGGCACTGCGCCGTGTTATTCAGTTCCGCTCCTCTGTGCTTTAGTCTTTGCGAGCAGTGACTCATAGTTTTCAGTCCTGCGCTCTTTCGGTTTACATGCTTTAGACTCTGTTGTTAGTTTGTCCCAGAGTTTGACTCCTTGTGTGTTTGTTTCGTTTCATCCTTGTTAAGTTTAATGTTTTAAAATTCTCCAAAATGACCATCAGATGCCAATTCCATATCAAGTTTATTTTGAAGGCATGCCAAAAAAACGCGCCTGGACTTGGCTAAACCCCCTTGGCTAAACCCTATTGGGAGCGAAAATTGAGCTTTTTTGGCAACAAACACTCAAGGTTGGATTGGCATAAAAATGAGGATGACTGTACTGAAAATAACCTGATCCACACTGATAAGTATGGTGGAGGGTCTGTGATGCTTTGGGGCTGTTTTTAGGAACCTCATTAGGTACATGGCATAATGGAATCTATGAAATACCAGGACATTTTAAAATAAAAATCTGGCTGCCTCTGCCAGTAAACTAACATTGGGTCGTCAGGCAGGACAATGTTTAAAAACTCCTTCTACGCTCGCTTTGAGAGGGACAGTGACCCTCCTGCAGTGGAGCTATCTGAACACCAAGCCACCCCTGCAAGGCACCAGGCCCAGACGGCATACCAGGTGAGGCCCCCAGGGGTTGCGCTGACCAGCTAGCAGGGGTCTTCAGTGACATCTTTAACCTCTCCCTCAGCCTGTCGGTACTCCCCACCTGCTTCAGGAGGACCACCATCGTCCCTGTGCCCAAGAACACCAAGGTCACCTGCATGAATGACTATCGCCCGGTAGCACTGACCTCTGTCATCATGAAGTGCTTTGAGCAGCTAGTCATCATTCATTTGCTCATCGCTGCTTTCCAACCTGGACCCTATGCAGTTTGCATACCGGTCCAACAGGTCTACAGACGACGCCATCGGCCTGACAATGCACACCGCCCTCTCCCACCTGGACAAAGGGAAAACGTATGTAAGGATGCTGTTCATTGACTACAGCTCAGCATTCAATACCATAATCCCCTCCAGACCCGTCTCCAAGCTCGTGGACCTGGGACTAAACACCTCCCTATGCAGGTGGATCTACGACTTCCTGACGGGGAGGCCACAGGTGGTGAGAATCGGTCACTGCACCTCATCCACGACGATCATCAACACAGGCACCCCACAGGGATATGTGCTCAGCCCCCTCCTGTTCTCCTTGTTCCAGGGGCGTAACTATAGGAGGTTCAGAAGATGCGGCTGCACTGGCCTGTGGGGTGTCTGGGCCCGTAGCCGGGTCCAAAGATATATATACGTCTCTCGGCGGGCCCCCCCAGTACTGCGTCAATTTTTCGCAGCTCAGATATGCTTGTGTTCAAAGATGAACTGTTATTACGCCGTGGGCAGTGTCTAATGCTATATATGCTCTTGAAAAGGCAAACTCATCTCCGTTATGATTTTTATAATTTTTTGGGGAAAATAGTAGCAATTTATTACAAAATCATATGCTTATCCTACATACACTATATAAACTATAAAAAAAAAACGTTTCAATGAAATTAAGTCTCTACTTGATCATGTGACGATACAATACGCTATAGTTAAACCAATTTGAAGGTCACGACAACCTAGTTCATTGAGCACAGCACAACTTTACTTGTAACAATGCCTTTTTAAGCATAAGAGTGGAAGTAGAAAAAGGCAAGAGAGAAAAGAACAGGAGAAGGTGGCAAAGCTGCCTAAATTAGATTATTTTGGCTTTTTAACTAGCCCGTCAACTAATCGCCAGCCCACGGAGTCCGCCACGGACGACCACCCTGCTAGCAGCAGTGCAGCAGTTCTGCTTGGATCAGCATCGCTGCCCTCAGTGGTGTGTCAACAACCATGTAACAGGTAACCTACATTGTGTACACACCCGTCGCTTCTGAAATATGTAAGGTTGATTAATTAAACACTATTTATATCGATAACAAACATCTTTGTTTCGTTTTTTTTTGACGCGGGTGCGGAAGTAGGGAACGCTACGATAGTAACTAGCGTTCACTAGGGTGGCCCGTCATAATATCTTGCACCTGGGCCCGTCGTGACTACGTTACGCCACTGCCTTGTTCACACATGACTGTACGGCAACGTACAATTCCAACCTCATCATCAAGTTTACTGATGACAAAACCATTGTGGGCCTTATCACTGACAGCGACGAGTCAGCCTACAGAGAGGAGGTTGATACCCTGACAACATAGTGTCAGGATAATAACCTCTCTCTCAACGTCAGTAAGACTAAGGAGATGGTTGTGGACTATAGGAGGCGGCAGGAGGAGGAGCATGCACCCCTACACATCAACGGATCCGTAGTGGAAAGGGTCAGCTGCTTCAGGTTCCTCGGGGTGCATATCAGTGATGATCTCTCCTGGTCTGCTCACACAGAAAAGGTGGTCAAAGCTGGAGCTGTACAACTGTACTGGTTGGAGCTGTACAGCCAGGGACCGCAAGGTCCTACGCAGTGTGATCAGGTATACAGAGTACTCATCTGCAGGACACCTACCACACATGATACCTCAGAAAAGCTGGCAGGATTCTAAAAGACTGTTACCACCCATCCTACAGACTTTTTACACCGTTGCCATCTGGCAGGTGATACCGGAGCATTCAGTCTCGTATATGTAGACTGGAGAAGAGTTTCTTTCCGAATGCCATCAGGCTTCTTAATGGACAGTGATTCACTTTTGCCTCTTTATTCACTTGCCACTTTACACACACTTTTAACTACTGTTCAAAAAGTTCCCTCCTCTGGTTTTTTTTATAGGAAAAGACTCTGTGCTGTTTTATTGGTAAAGGGAAGTTGTACAAATTATTAAATGCAGGGGGGATAATAATTGTAGCATTATTTAGAATAAATTGACCAGATTTGAGGGTTGGATTTTATTTCAGTGTGAGAATAAGCTAATTTAATCATCTTTACCAGGGGTGCCAATAATTGTGGAGGAGACTGTACACGTACATCATGTATATATGTATCTACAGAATGCACATTTAATACAGATAATCATGTGATAAAATTAGGGCTGTCAGCGTTAACGCGTTAATCTATGCGATTAATGCGGCCGCGATTAACGCGATAAAATATTTTAACGCAGTTAACGCAACTTTAAAATGCATTTTTTTTTTTTTTTTTTACTTTAGTTTAGTTTAGTTAGGGCTGTGTAAGCTACGTCAATGTCAATGATCTAGCTATGTCTCTTCAATTTAAGGAGTGATGAGGCTGGTGCACTCAATAGCTCGCTATCGACTATCTCCTCAGACTAATATTATTTCAGACAAGGTAGCTAGCTAGCAGGTTAGCTGGCAAACTAGTCTTACAAAACGAGATGACGATACAAATTTTAAAAGACGTTTTTTCTGACTTTCACAAACAGAAAACACAGGCGATTACCCACGTTGTCATTATTGGTGGACAAAAACAGCTCTCACTGACTGACACTGGTGCTTGCTTTGTAGTATTTTTATGTGTGAGGTAACGTTAAAATTAGCTTTATTGAACGTCCTACAAAAGTCCCCCAATAAAAGTGTCATGGGTTTACGATCCATTTAAATGTCATTGATCTAGCGATGTCAATTCAGAGATGCTAGTTATAAACCAACCGACACTTCTCTGTGACAGCCATACGAAGACGTTACGAGAGGGTTGCCTTGCCAGAACAAACAGGAGGATGCTAAATAATATTACTATTTCTAATACGTTTTTGAAATTTGACATCAACATGGTCGTCACTGTCATCCAAACGTGGTGGCTCGTCATCGTTGGTGCACATAAATACTGTCTCATCCAGTGAGAATAGACGTGGGCGTTTAGGATTACTAGCCATAACTGTAAAACACACTGTTTCTCCTCGGGCGATCTGTCAGTAGTGAGGTGTAGCGATGAAATACTTCAGAAAAATCAATGACAGGAAACCCAGTTTCCGGTTAAAAAATAAAAGTAAAATGTTAATCTAACCATTAGCGGGGTATTATTTCATGAATTAATGTTGTAGTATAAAAACTGTCTCTTTAAAAAAAACTCGGCTAGGATCGGAATAATTTGACGGGCCCCAAAAAATAACTGGCGGGCCACAAATTGTCCGCGGGCCGCCTGTTGCCGACCCATGCTTTACACCAGAGGTCTTCAACCGGGGGTCCGCGGAGGTACTGCAGGGGGTCCGCCAAATGATTTCATCTGAAGCATTTTTTCCCTCTTCCAAAAATTAAAAACGTCCAAAAGACTACATAAACATAAATAGAACGTAAAAATTGCTTTATATTCCTTAAAAATAATACATAGGCTACCCATGAGTCTTCACGCGATCATTTGATCATAAATACAACATATGCACTTTTAGCTACATTTAGATATCTGGTACCAAAATACGTTACCTGCCATAACCATACAATTTGAAATAATTGATCGTTTTGTAATTTCTCGGAACAAAAGCTCCTCGTCAGACACCACTGATGGCGGTTCAGATGATCTACCTTCAGAGGATGCCAACACCCCTTCCATGAACAGCCAAAAGTGCAAACGGGAGAAGACACGTAAATATTCAGAGAATTATCTGAAGTTTGCCTTCACCTACAAAGAGACCGATGGTGAAGAATTAGCAGTGTGCGTGGTTTGCTCTTCCGTGCTATCAAACGAAACTATGAAACCATCAAAGCTGCAACAACACTCAAAGACAACCCATGCTCACTTGAAAGAAAAAAAACATTTAATATTTCCCGTTTTTCTTTTGAGGGCCAGCAGACCTTGATGAGACAATCAGCCAAAGTGTGCGAGCTAGCTTTAAAAGCCTCTTATCAAGTTGCATTACGTGTCGCTCAGACCAAACAGCCATACATCATTGCAGAAAGTTTAATATTGGCAACAGCTAGTGATATGTGCAAAACAATGTTTGGGAAGGATGAGTACGTAAAAAAACTGAAAAACTTCCCAATGCCCGCCCTATTGATGAATTGGCAGCTGATGTGAGGGCACTACTAGTCGCAAAACAGGTTATTTTGCACTACAATTAGATGAATCCACCGATGTGTCAAACGACGCTCAGCTTTTAGCTTTTTTGTGATTTATCGACCAAAATGAGATGCAGGAGGAATTTCTATTCTGTAAGCAGCTGCCTGGAGGTTAAAAAAAGTTCAGAGATTTTGTGATCGCCAATTTTTTCCGTGAACATGATATATATCCTGGCCAAAATGTGTCGCGATGTGCACAGACGGTGCAGGAGCCATGTATGACGCACTGCATGCATCATAGGGAGAATGTTGTTGCCAAAGACATGACTGATGAATTCTCAAACGTCAGATCTCTCACTAGGTATGAGATATTTCATCCATACTTAAGCTTCTCAAACTACTCAATTCTTTGTCCCTCCCTAATTGAATACAGAGTGATGGCTAACTGTAAGGGAGAACAACATTCAATAATAAACAGAATAAATTGAAACGAGTTGTGTGTGACAGATGATTTGTAATTCTGTACAAACATGTGTAGGGGAGTGTGTGTGTGTGACTGACACTTAGTTCCAAATAAATTATATGAATATCAGGCCCAAATTTGGGGCGGCGGGGGTGGGGGTCCCTGCTCAGTGTCTCTCTCAGCCAAGGGGTCCTTGGGCTGAAAAAGGTTGAAGACCCCTGCTTTACACCAAGAATCAGAGCAACAACAGATTACAACACAGCTGGCTAATAAGTGCTAACGTCTGCCATAACTGAGTTATGAATGAATGGTGTGCTAACGGTCACATATTAGAACGTAACGTATCTAAATGAATATTAATTACATTTTACGTTACAACGAACTAACACAGTTCATAGAATTTAAACATAGGTCACTTAAACATATTTATCACAGTGTGAGACAGCTAAATAACTTAGTCATTGTTTTTGAGCGTGCGAGGGAAAGCATAATTTAATAGAGGCTACAATATTCAATAATAGAAAACAATACTGTGTGCGTGCAGGGATGGATTACCGAACGGGCTGAACGGGCCCAGGCCCAAGGGCCCCTGAGCTCAGGTGGGCCCTAAACCAGAGCCTCGGCGTGAAGTCACTGTTATTAACTTTGCTTGCTGTCAATTGTTTTTAGACTTTGTATTTGTTAATATCAGAAGTGGCTTAAATGTATCTCTTATTTGTGGTTGGAAGCGGTGTATTTTGTTATACGTCCTGACCAATGGTTTCATAATCCGTCCATGTGTGCGTGTCCATAGCAACAATACACTACAACATGAAACATTAAATCACTCCAAGCAATATACATTTGCTGACCTAAATAAGATGCTATTTGTTATTACTTAAGGTTATTTCAATAATTGACCATTTTAAGCTTGGCCTACCATTTTATGGGGGCGATGAGGGACAGGTGGGGCTTGAAAAGCCCCCCTTGTTCAAAGTGGGGAATGACAGAAAAAGTTTGAGAACCAAAGCGGTAGTTGAAGATGGAGAGAGCAGAGGGATTGTTGGGTGGAAAGTCTCTGTTTAAGAGCCAAAATGACGGAACAATCGACAAAACTAAAGTTGTATGTAGCATTTGTCAAGCTGAATTTAGCTATCACAGAAGCAGCTCGTCTTTAAGTTATCACCTTAATGCAAAGCACCCGACAGAAAGCAGTCCCAGGTTAGATGATCGCCAACCCACACTCCACGACTTCTCTAGGAAAATAACTAGACCAGTCCGTGAAAAGGTTACCATTTGGGTTGCCGGTGACTGTCGGCCCATCAACATAGTTGAGGACAGTGGGCTGATTGAGGTGATTCGAATTGCTTCAGGGGAAATTCTTACTATTTACCGTCGAGGGGCACCATTGTGTTTAAAAAAAAATACAATTAAACAACAGTGTCTAAAATACACGCTTTCTGAAGTGATTACTCGTTAACTTATAAGATTTAGTCTTAAGAAGAAAAACAAACTTTTAATCGCGATTAATTAATTTCAAAATGTGCGATTAATTATTAAACATTTTTTAATCAATTGACAGCCCTAGATAAAATACATGACATAATATTTTACTGAATAATAGACTATTGCTAAACCATGCGCATATATGTCTGCCTGAGTGGCACAATGACATAGCCTGACGATGTCATACTCATAATTCTAGTCAGAATATGAGTCTGATATCGCTCCATTGGGCTGTGATTATGGGGCGTGTTTCAACCGAACCAGGAGAAAAAATGCCTCTTCGCTCAATTGGTTACCTACAACCAATCAGAACAACGTAGTATGTGACCAGGGGCAGCTGATACATTACACTTTTACCGGATCCCGTAGGAAGGAAGGCAAAAACATCTTTTCGATTGACAAATGCCTTAATCGCGTTTCTCTGTTCCTCTTTCAAAATCAATGCACTGTCAATGTCTAAATGGACTCGAATCTATACATTTCAGCTCTCCAGCGGCAGCCATGTTTGTTGAAAACGAATTCAACTCGTGTGTTGGTGACGTGGTTGGTTACGTTACTGTTGATCATCTGTCCATCATCGTATAAAGCCCGCCTTAACAATTTGATTGGTACGGCCGATATCGAGCCGCAGATAATTTCTCCTCAATGGAGTAATGCCAGACCGAACTTCCCAACCAAAAACATTGTGGGCGGGGCTAAGTTCGGTCTGGTATCCAGGCTAACAATGACACACACCCATTCACAATTCACAACACAATTATAACAACAACAAATCTTTTTTTTGACAATTACGCAATAAAATTACTATAATTTTACAAAATGTAACAAAAAGACGAAGGGGTGCTTACCCACTTTAATATCCAAAAAGCTCTTCGTTCAGCAAATGCAGCATAAATGATCCATATCATCCAAAAGTGGTAACATCAAAAATAAAAATATAAAGGAACATTTTTATATAGATTTACCTAAGACACAGTGATTTCTTCAACATGTGTCAAAGTAACAGGGAAGACTGTCCGCTGTTCAATTAAAGGAGGAGTTCAGAGTGAACCGCTGACAGCATGAGGATGGGAATGGGGTGAGGTGGTGTGGTGTTGGAGGAGTGAGGTTGTCCTTAAAAGGTCCACAGGCACAAACTATTCTATTCTTCGTGTTGCAGTGCACTACAACAACTGGCAAGATAGGGTTGAGGTAAAAATAAATGCAATGTTTCTAGTAATAGGTATTACATTTTTTCGCAATGGAACCTTTCAGGATGCATTTTCTGATCTCTGGTACTCTAACTAAAATCATGCTCTATTATTTGAGAGAAGAGGGGGTACAACCACATAACTGACCAATATTTAGTAGGTCCAAGAACACTTACCACTTTTAAAATTAACCACCACTTCAACATTATGCTTGCTGAGAAGTCTGAGATGTCTTGCCTCTGAACAGGGATGCAGACCTTCATGTAAGAACGATGAAAGAAAAAGAAAAAATGACTAATCACAATCATAATCACCTTGTAGAATATGAGTAAGAGCATCCTGTACAAATGCCCTGAAGGAAAATGAATTAAGTATCTTCAGACTTTACAAAACTATAACACAAGGGTAATACATATAGAGAACTGCAATGACTGCAAGTTGTCCAAGGCAAAGGAGGAGGGTTAATAATGTAATGCTATAGCAGGAGGAGTCTCAACTGAACAGCTGAGATGAGATGACCTTTACACATGTATCATCACGTAGAACATCAGTACTCCTCACAAGCTGTGTTCCTCAATCAGACAGAGGCACTCAACAGGAATTTCACAGGTTATCTTTGTTCTCAAGGACAATGGCAAGGGAACAAGACTAAGCAGACAATCAGGTGTCTCCATACAATCAACCTGAGATATCTACAACTCCCAACCAAACCCTTAAATGGGCTTCATAGTTCATCGTCTGATTCTGAATTAATTGTCTTTCCCTAATGTACCTCAGCATATAGCGTATAACAAGAAAAGGATTTTCATTAAAATAGCAAAAGGACAATATATTTTCTATGAAGAGGGTAATTGAGGTCATTTTCATAATTATAATCATAACCATGAACTTAGTAACTTTGTAATTAAAGAAAATTTAAAAAGAAAAATGTACCAAGAACATTCTGATCTGATTCTGATCCTGCAACTTCCATCCAAATGTTATGACAGTTTCCTGTAAGCAATTTACAACTAATCATGTAATGAAGGTTTGGCTGGAGTCATGGGATGTTAATGAGAAATGTCTAAGCACTCATCAATGGTACTTGGACCTTGTTGTTTTCCCTCAACATGTTTCTTTAGCTGTCTATACTTAAACAGGTCACATTTATGTTACTTCCACTACTGTGTTACTCTTCTAAATGTAAGAGTCTAACGCAAATGGCCATTGCAAATAGTGACCTTGACCAAGGAAGTCAACAGTGTATGGTGGGTTTACACAACTGGAACAAGTTCCGTGAACTATACAAGCTGTCCTTCTCAGTCAAAGGAAGGCAGCAAGCAGATATTTCACAGGGCTATCTTTATACTTAAGTCTGAAGGTAGAATAACAATATTGCACTGGCAGGATGGGACAATGTGAAGTGTGACTACCAGCTGGCAGCTGACTGACCTTGGCTATTCCTTGATTCGCTTCTAATAGCAGATGTTATCTATGCGTGTATGCAAGTCAAGAGACAATACTGGCACCTACTGGAACACATTTCACATACATACATTGTCAAGTTGATGACAAACAAAACACTTGAAAGTGAAAGCAGTCAAACTATCAGCTTGTTTGTCTGAAACACATCACTCAAAGTTAAGTTTCAGAGTGTCACTCATCTGAATCAATCATCTATTGAAAAGAACCTTATTTGTCCATATAACCAGCCATCATACTGTCAAAATGAAATGGTAAAGCTTAACATTTGATGTCCAACTCTTATAACAATCACATATCTTAGAATGTTACCTTAAAGGTGTTCTATGTATGACTGAACTGAGTTGATGAAACCTCTAACTAACTGGCTACCTAACAATTAGTACCCGACTTAGCCAATTAAATGGAGAGGCAGGAACTACTGAACGATTTCTTGTTGTCTTCCTGCCATTCAATGTAGCTTTGAAATCACTAGAAGAAAAGGACTTGGCGGATAGCAAATGATATTGGGCCTTTCCGGAACCAGCCCCTCCACACTTTGGAGGGCACTCTTTATTAAGGGATAGGGTGTGTTACAGTGGCAAACTTTGAGATGGAAAGAATAGCTTGACATCACAATTGTGGATATAATGAACATGGAAAAATGTAAACACCATGAAATAATTTTGGGAGACCCCAGAAAATGTACTTTAATGCGTCTTTAAATGTTACGATATGTGTGTGGGGGCAGCATTTCACATTATTATATCTTAGTTCCATACTCACTCATATGTTATATGATATTATTACATTGGAGTTCAACCATGTCAAAGCTGACAAACTTACTGAGAAGGATGAGGAGATGGAGCAGGCCAAGAGGAATCAGCAGAGAGTGGTGGATACCCTGCAGAACTCCCTGGAGTCTGAAACTCACAGCAGGAATGAGGCTCTCAGGCTAAAGAAGAAGATGGAGGGAGACCTCAATGAGATGGAGATCCAGCTCAGCCAGGCCAACAGGCAGGCAGACGCAGCTCAAGAGTCTCCACGGGCATCTGAAGTCTAAAAAGCAGTATATAACGTCAGTCATGGCTGTAGACGAAAATATGTCCATGTGCATTTACAATTTCTAAGATGTATGCATCATAGGACTCTCAGCTTCATCTGGATGAAGCTGTCCGTGCTAACGATGATCTCAAAGAGAACACTGCCATTGTGGCAGCCTGCAACAATCTGCTGCAACAATCTGCTGCAGGCTGAACTGGATGAGCTGAGGTCCCTGGTGGAGGAGACTGAGAGGCCGGAAACTGGCAAAACAGGAGCTGCTGGATGTCAGCGAGAGGGTGCAGCTTCTGCACTCTCAGGTAAAATCCTAAACATGGACTTCCGGTAATGGCTGCCTCGAGCATGGCTGTGTAACCAGTGAGCTCCTTTTAGCCAACATTTTAAACTCCGCCTAAACTCGAAAAATAATAATAGAACCGAACTAAATTAAAATAGGAGCGGATAATGAATACAAATACCAAGCCCAAAACCAAGAAGACCATGGAAAAGCCAAGGAAAGACGAAAATAAAGTAAAGTCTAACTCTAGCACGCTAGCCGAAGATAGCAACCAGGACCCAATCAACCCACTTCAGATTGGCTTGGACGGCATTAGCCAACAGATTTCTACCATGCAGAGCGAGCTGAAGGCTGACTTAAAAATGTTCAAAGAAGAGATAACAAGTCATATGAGAAGCGAGTTGTCACAGTTCAAGGAAGATATGGAACAGAAACTGGCGATAATAACTAAAGACTCCCAAGAACAAAATGAAAGGATGGATGCTGTGCTGACACGCACCGAGGAGGTGGAGGCTTGGAGCACAGGGGCAAACGAGGTGCTTCAGGAACTACTTCATGAAAGGAACAGGATGAAGGACAAACTGGATGACTTGGAATCGAGGTCTAGAAGGAATAATCTGCGGATATACGGCATACCAGAAGACACAGAGACAACCTCGGTGCTGTCGTTTGTGGAAGAGTGGCTCCGCACTGAATTATCGATTGAGAGAGACCTCCAGATTCAACGTGCTCATAGAGCGCTTGCTAAGAAACCGAAAGCGGAGGAGCCTCCACGGTCTCTGGTGGTAAACTTTCTCCAATACACAGAAAAATAACTCGTGTTGAGCAAAGCATGGAAGAAGAAAAACATCACGTTGGGAGACAATCGCATTTATTTCGACCATGACTACAGTGCGGGAGTGTTGCAAAAGCGCAAAGCATACGCAAACGTGAAGAAGGTTTTGAAAAATCAAGGCATTCGCTTCCAGACACCGTTCACCAAAATGCGTATTCACTGGACTAACGGTCAGAAAACATACAATACAGCAGAGGAGGCTACCGAAGACCTACGAAAGAGGGGAATTGAAGTGGAAAGTCCAGCATATCAGAATGGTCCTCCCCAGCTCGAACAGCTCCTGTCATCCAAAACTGCAGCCTGGCAGCGCGTTGGACGGGATGGAATCGCGGAAACAAGACAATGGACCAGACAGAAGCTGCGAGAATTTCAACACGACTCCAACGAGAGGCGTCAAGGGGGAAACGACTAGGCAAGGATATTTTTTGGTTGATAGGAGTTATATGATTAGATAAAGAAAATTGTAGAAAGAGACTCACATGTTAATGACTTGGCTAATGACAATGTTAAATGTTTAATAGGTTAAATGATAATGGCTATTTAGATGAGAAATATCAAGGGTTTATTTTTTCAGTATTAATGGAATGTTGGCTGGAAGGGTAGCCTATGCCATAACCACAACTAGTACGGGTAGAGCAACTCTAAATGGGTGGACTCACGCTGCTAGGCGGGGGCCCTTTCTCTGCGAAAGGCCTTCTCCCCCAAAACAAAAGGGATGTCAATGCATAATAAGGGAAGTTGACATCTCTTGGAAGTCAACTTTATGTCTTTCAATGGAAGGGATTTTTTTTTGTCTGTTAAATAGTTTTTTGCTGTGTATTGTTAATGTCTGTTCAAATGTTGGCCTAAGAGGAAGTGAAGTTAAGACTTGGATAAATAATAATAATAATAATGACAATGATATATAAAGAAATGAAGGTTATGTCTTTAAATGTAAATGGTTTAGGAAACCCAGTTAAAAGAGCAAAAGTAATGAGTAAAGTGAAAAAAGATAAGGCACAGATTTTCTGCAAGAGACTCACCTTTCACAAACTGAACATGAGAAACTAAAAAGGTTTGGATTCAGAAAATCCTTCTATAGCTCACACACCAATACGCGCCAAAGAGGGGTAGCAATTCTCATATCAAATTCAACCAATTTTGAATGCCTAAATGAAATAAAAGATAAAGAGGGTCGGTATATAATAATTAAAGGGACAATTGATCAGAACATGGTCACTCTGGTAAATGTTTATGCACCGCCGGAAAGTGATCAAAACTTTTTGAAATCCCTTTTTGATGTTATTGCAGTACAAATGGAGGGCATGTGCATCTGCGGGGGGGATTTCAATGTAGTGCTGGACCATAATCTAGATACAACTAGTAAGAATAGAGGTAAGATGAATATGTCAAGACTGGTAAACAAAACATTGGAGGAAATGGGCTATTTTGATGTATGGAGGGATATTCACCCGCTAGAAAGAGACTACAGTCACTATTCAGCAACACACTCAGTATATTCAAGAATAGACTATTTCTTTATGCAAAAAGAAGACAGACATAAAGTCAAAGAATGTCAAATAGGCGTGACTAATGTATCAGATCACAGCGCCATATATTTAACTGTTTACTTAAAGGGCAGAAAGAGAAATACACTGTGGAGGCTAAATGTAGGTCTGTTAAACAATGAAACAGTAACAGACCAAATCAAAACAGGAATTCAGAACTACCTGGAAGAAAATGATAATGGTGAAACAGCTCCAATCTTTTTGTGGGATGCCTTAAATGCTGTCATGCGTGGCAAACTGATAGCAATTACCAGTGGCCTCAAAAAGACAAATATTGCACGATATCAGTCTCTTCAAACTGAACTTAAGATGACAGAATATAGACATAAAGAAAGTCCAGAGGATAACACAAAACAACAATTAAAAGAGATACGTCATAAAATAAATGTACTGCTGCAGCAGGAAGTTGAAATGAAAACAAGATACCTTAAACAAACATACTATGAAGTGGGCCCAAAAGCTGCAAAACTGTTGGCACGGAAACTGCGTAAACAGCAAGTAGAAAGAGCTGTCCATAAAATACAAGACCCAAAATCAAACCGGCTTACATATGATCCAAAGGGAATTGAAAGTGTATTCAGAAATTATTATAAGGAACTCTATACTCAAACATCAGTTACAAATAGAGGAGAGACTAAATCATTTTTGGACACACTGGATTTACCCTCCATAGGAGATATACAAAATAAACAAATAACATCACCCATAACTATAGAAGAAATTGAGAAAGCAATAGGAAAATTAAAAACATCGAAGGCACCAGGGAGTGATGGATTTGCACCAGAGTGGTATAAGAAACTCAAGAAGGAGATCACTCCAACTCTTCTCACTACCTTCAACTGGATTTTGAAAGAAAACCGCATCCCCCCGTGGAAGGAAGCAATAATCACTGTACTCCCCAAAACACAAAAGAATAGGGAATTATGTAAAAACTATAGGCCTATATCAATCTTAAATGTTGATTATAAAATCTATACCTCCATCCTAGCAAACAGATTACAAACAATACTACCGGATATTATAGATGAAGATCAAACAGGTTTTGTTAGAGGACGTCAGACTCAAGACAATATTAGAAGAACCTTGCTTATTATAAATAAAATTCATAAACACAAAACACCAACAGCATTGATAAGTCTAGATGCGGAAAAAGCATTCGATATGGTTAACTGGGAATACCTATACATGACACTGGAAAAATTTGGTTTCAAACAGAAGACAGTACAGTGCATTAAAGCTATTTATAACAACCCGACTGCGAGAGTAAAAGTAAATGGTTCTCTTTCGGATAATTTCACTCTAGAAAGAGGTACTAGACAAGGATGCTGCTTAAGTCCCATCTTATTTGCCATATACATTGAGCCTTTAGCTCAAATGATCAGACAAGATTCCTTACTAGGTGGAGTAGAGATACACAATGAAAAACATATTATAAGCCTCTTTGCAGATGATGTGATGATTTATTTGAAGGATCCAGTGAACTCTTTTGATAGATTAATGCAAACTCTAGAAAAGTTCAGCGGCTACTCTGGGTATAAGTTAAATGTAACAAAGACACAGACACTCATTTTCCATACCACACCAACACAGAAACTAAAAAAACACAGACTGAGATGGGAAGCAAAATCACTTAAATATTTGGGAGTCAACATAACCAAAGACCTTTCAGAACTATATAATAGTAATTATGAAGAAGTAAACAATTTGATAAAAACGGATATAGAGAGGTGGTCTACTTATCCCA
The DNA here is from genome assembly GCF_900700415.2 of Clupea harengus. Classification (NCBI taxonomy): domain Eukaryota; kingdom Metazoa; phylum Chordata; class Actinopteri; order Clupeiformes; family Clupeidae; genus Clupea; species Clupea harengus. The sequence continues at coordinate 7,644,767 of NC_045168.1, read as the reverse complement.
TGGATCTCACAGACAGGATAAATGCAGTCAAAATGAATATACAACCCAGGTTATTATACCTGTTTCAATCACTCCCAGTGGAGGTGCCCCAAGCAAAATGGGACAAATTGATATCCAGATTTGTATGGGAAGGAAGACGACCTAGAATACGCTTTACCACTCTCCAGCTACCTAAGGATAAAGGAGGTATGGCACTTCCAAATTTGAGGCAGTACTTCTATGCAGCACAAATCCGCCCACTTCTATGTTGGGGGAATAATACCGCTATAACCCGCTGGAAGGATATAGAGATATGCACTCATACTTACCCAATCCAAACATGCGTAGGTGAAAGGCAAACCCCTCTACAGCTCAAGGATCAGATTGATCCAGTAACATCTTTTACGCTAGATAAATGTCACTCAGTTACTAAGCAGTTGAAAATAGGTAGGGAGCTTAGTCTTCTAAAATGGATTGCATTTGACAGAGAATTTATTCCAGGGAATATGGACACGACCTATAGAGGATGGGTAAATGATGGCATAACGGCAACATGTACCATTATCAAGGAAGGTGTAATGCTGAGTTTCCAAGAAATGAAAGATAGATTTGGTGTAAGGAACGCAGATCTGTTCAGATATCTACAGATGAGAGACTATTATGATAAAAAAATAAGAAAGAAGGATGGAGAAGTTCATCCCCTGATCAAGATTCTTGTGACGTCATACTGTAGAGAAATACCGAAGGCAATTTCAATTCTTTATACTTGTTTAATGGAATCCAAACAACACTCAACACTATATATAAAAGCTAAATGGGAGAAAGAGCTAGATGAGGAAATCTCTACTGAGATTTGGTATGAAATGTGGAAATGTCACCAGACCACCACACAATCACATAAGTGGAGAGAGTTTGCCTGGAAAAATCAGATCCGTTACTTTATCACTCCCTTAATTACAAGTAAACAGTCGTCAACTCCGCAAACATGCTGGAGAAGATGTGGAGATGTGTCACCAAATCATACACATATTTTTTGGAGCTGTAAGAAAATAGAACCTTTTTGGAGAGAGGTACATGAAGTTGTATGCCAGACCCTGCGAGCAGGAAGACAATCACAAAAAATTGGCTGAAAGCAGACATGCCACAATGTAAGCAATGGCTATCTATAATCGAGGAAATCCAGGGGATGGAAAAGTTAACATACAAACTGAAATTGAAAGAAGAGCTATTTGCTAGGAACTGGGGAAAATGGATACAAAATGAAACATATGTAGACATGACTGGATAATAAAATAAAATATGAACACTATTATAGAATACTAAGAATTATATTATATAGTAAAGGACTCATATATTCATAATATGGCTCCTGTAAAGTCTCCTCCAGGCCAGGTTCACCCTTGTATGTTTTGTCATTTTTCTTTCTTTCTTTTTTTTTTTTTTTTAAGTAATTTATTTCTGTTAACCTATTTTCCAATGTATGTTGGTACATTATTTATGTTACTGTATGTACATTATGTTTATGTGTCTTACTTCCAATAAAGACAAAGTTAAAAAAAATAAAATCCTAAACATGTTGGTTTTTCTGACTAATGCATAATGTGACACAGACTATCATGAACATTTTTGTATTCCCACATAGAACACCAGCTTGCTGAACCAGAAAAAGAAGCTAGAGGGTGATACATCCCAGACTGAAGTGGAGGAGGCTGTGCAGGAGTGCAGGAATGCTGAGGAAAAAGCCAAGAAGGCCATCACTGATGCTGCCATGATGGCAGACCATCAAGGACCTGCAGCACCGTCTGGATGAAGCTGAGCAAATCGCCATGAAGGGTGGCAAGAAGCAGATCCAGAAGCTAGAGTCCAGAGTCAGTGCTGCAGCATGAGCTGGATGAGGCTGAGCCCCAAAGTGTGGGGCGCCGCGCAGAGACGTGACAGGTGGGGCGCGAATGCACGCGATGAATGGGAGATTTTCCTGTTGCAATGCCTTCCTTTATAGACAATAACGATCTTACACCACCATTGCACTAAACAACCAGACTCAAACAAAGAAATATTGTATTAATTAGCCTAATAAGTATTGTATTGTATTAATTAGCCTGTTGTTTACCTTTCCTGCTAGTCATAGTCGGAGATTACAGGGGAGATTTTTGTTTACTGCTCCAGGGCCAAGTGTTATACATAACTCCGGGGTTATCTCCCTTTCCCCTCGGTCTGCGGTTGATGAGCAAATGAATGGCAACTTGATTTGGCCCAAGGATTTATTCTCCACACTGATTGCACAGAGTTCAACGTTACAGCAACATAACTTTGCTCCGGTGGCTACATCTGATCTATCCGTGTGCATCACCGTTCTCTCTCTCTCTCTTTCGCTCGCGCTCTCTCTCTCTCTCGCTTTACCACACCAACCCTGTAGCCTACGTGTTGCTACATTATACATTATACATTATAGGAGCAGTACCATTATACAACACTGTATTAACATTAGATGGGGGACCGGGATTAAAATGTGACCTGGAACCATAGTGCTAACATTTTGATTGACGTCGGCATATTAATTGCAGCGGGACAATGAAAAAAAAACTTTCCCGGAGAATGATAGTGTAGTGGGCGATAGGCTAATATTGACGTTACGGATACATTTGTGACACGAAATACAAAGGTTGGCGATTCAGTACCAGTGGCGAAAAAGACAGCTGATCCACCAAAAAATCAACCTAAAAGAAATTGAAAATTTTCATAAATTTGACAATTTTACATTACATTTAGTAATTTAGCTGACGCTTTTATCCAAAGCGACATACAAGGGAGATTTTAAGCTTGGCCCGACCATTGATAAATCAATTGCATAGTAGGCCCTTTTTCTTTATTTCTGGAACTCAGCCCTATTTGAGGCAAGGATTGATTTTTCTCTATTTCTGAACTGATGTTATTTGTTATTGATAAGGATTTAGAACTTATTGTTATTTCAATAAATTTGACAATTTTAAGCTTGGCTTACCATTTTATTGGAGCGATGAGGGACAGGTGGGGCTTGAAAAGGCCCCCTTGTTCAAAGTGGGGAATGACAGAAAAAGTTTGAGAACTACTGGGCTGAGGAGAGCTGATATTGGTGAGTCTCAGGTCAATAAGATGAGAACCAAGTGCCGTGATGCAGGTGCCAAGGTAAGTTCACACACTAACAAAGAATCCACTATCAATGTTTTTCATTGAAAAAAATCCCCTGATATTGCATGGCAAGTATCTGCATACTGAGCACATGGGTATATGGTAAACACTAGAACGGGCAAGCAATTTACACCAGATTAGAACAATAAACTTGTGCTGTGTGCACAGCTATTGTACCTGTTCACCTCAGTTGCACAGCATCTGCCATACTAAATGCATTGTTAAGAAAAAATGCTAATGTTCCGGAAACAGAGTCTGTCTGTTTTGAGTTTGCATGTAAATGTTCAGTGATCACGGCCATCAGCATATAAGCAAAGTAAAGCCATCAAAGTCTACAAAACCCAAATTAGGTCTTTATGACACCAGCTCATCCACTGTCAAATCATATGCCACAGAGATTTATTTCTATATAAATTGTAAAATCAGTTCTGAAGTCTTATAGGACATTAAAGTCTCATTATCTATAGGACTACTTGAATAAGCCTATCTGAAGATAGAGATGGTAATAAACCATTCATCAATCAATGATGAACCCTCGGCTAAAACTTCCACTCTAACCTGAGGCATAACCTTTTATCTGACAAGAAAAATCACAGATCTATGTTCTTGCTACCGGCAGCTTTTCAGCCAATCACAACCAAAGCTAGTGGGCAGCAATTCACCTTGATAACCTGTTTGCCTGATCAAGATACATATTTGTTGAACAGTAAAATGACTTGTTTGATTAAAACAGATTATACATGCAAATTATATATATTTTCTTTTTCATATTTCCCTTGCAAAAAGATGAAGAGTGAAGCTCTGACTTGGACCTTTCCAAAGAGCATATCTGTGGTTGTGTGGCAGAAGTCTGAAGCTCTTGTGTGGCAGAAGCTCTGGCTCCAGAACCGTCTGAGACCTCGGTGGGCCTATTGATGTGAAATACACCAAAATCTAACAGTTCTAATGCTGTCACCTGCAAGTCATCCATAGCACTGTAGTCTTTTGCTACAAGACCTTTATGAAAGGAACATCATCTGCTGGCACTCCTTTTAATTCAATGTACATCAATGTCTAACTGTCTTTCTCAATCACACTGTGGAAGTCAGCAAGAATTTCACAGGGTTATCTTTGTACTCAAGGACAAAGGAAGGGAAACAAATGTACAGTAAACATGACAGCTGACGTTTGCATTGCCATTTAGACAGTTACTTCAAAGACAGCTACAGGCCACCACATTTGTCCTCTCTTTTGTCTTACAGCCAAAGACTCCAGGGCCAACAATTACTAGGTGCTATCTCACCATCTAGCTAGCTTTACACACACACACTATACTTAAAATAGAAAATTCTAACATATTTTAAATCAATCTTGCTCCAATATTTAGTCTATCTTAGCTACTATGTTGTGCATGTTTTTGGTTCAGTTACACCTTTACTGGACATCCTGACAACCACCTAATAGAAGTTACTCAGCTGTTGTCACTAATTGAGTTATATCTAGTCCTCAATGAGCACAGCTACTTGAGATGGCCTTACACGTCACTATTTAAACTGTTGTAATGTTTACGATATCAGTCTTTTGTTATACCACTAGGTGGAGCTCTAGTATAAATTAACACCAGTTTAGCACTTCCCTGTTCTCTGTATGCACGAGTAAAGTACCTGAGTATACTCTGTATTGCAACCTCTGCTATTTCATATAAAGCTTCAACTCGATATATCATTCTTCGTGGTCCGTGTCTTTGGCTAGGTTACCACATATTTTGGCGACGAGGATGGGATTGGCGGAGCGCGCTGTCCAGACGGTGAAGGAGGGTCTGAAGCGAATGAAAGGTGACACTCTAAGCACCAGGCTTTCCCGTTTTCTGTTTGAATACCGTTTGACTCCACAGACCACTACTGCTCATGCTCCAGCAGAGATGTTGATGGGGCGTAGGCCTAAGTCAAAGTTGGACCTGCTGCGTCCAGACATAAAGGCCACGGTGATGAGGAAGCAGGAAAAGCAAAAGGAGGGACATGATCAACATGCACAAGAGAGACAGCTGAAACCAGGTAACAATGTCTATGTGAGAAATTTCAGCAGCAACTCTAGTCAGAAATGGCTACCGGGGGTTATCCTGACGCAGAGAGGTCCTCTCTCATATGTTGTTGAGCTGACTGATGGACGAGTGTTTCGCAGACATCAAGACCACGTCCGCCTACGTCATGACCCAGGCTCAGAGATCATCAGCACCTCAGAGTTTCCCCTGGTGAGCCAGCCTACTGTCGGAGTATCACCAGAGGAAAGGTCACTCGGGGAAGTGTCTGCGCCCCCTGGAGAGGAGGGACAGTTGACTATGGACCCACAGACACCTCCTGTGACCCCGTCACCTGAACCACCCAAAACACCTACACCGGCAGTGCCAGCTACAGCCCCGGAGATGGTGCGCAGGTCACAGCGTGCTCGAAAACCTCCAGACAGACTGATTGTTAGTTAATCACTGTATGTGTTAAATTGAATTGAATGTGCCAGTTGTAAGTGTATATGCTAAATAGAAATGTTGTTAAAGTTAAGGTGTATAAAAGCCAATGACACTAAATTAGCTTAATTTAACAAGTTGATTTGTATTCGTGGAATGTTGGAATTTAGTGGGGGAGGAGTGTTGTAATGTTTACGATATCTGTCTTTTGTTATACCACTAGGTAGAGCTCTAGTATAAATTAACACCAGTTTAGCACTTCCCTGTTCTCTGTATGCACGAGTAAAGTACCTGAGTATACTCTGTATTGCAACCTCTGCTATTTCATATAAAGCTTCAACTCGATATATCATTCTTCGTGGTCCGTGTCTTTGGCTAGGTTACCACATAAACCATTTCAAATTGCAAACACTATGTACTGACCCTTCAGAGGATATCTAACTCTTCTGTCCTCAAGTGATAAGCTATACTACACTCCACCTGTGACGTTAACCTTCAAGCATCTCCCTTCAGCCCTGAGGCAACATTAATGGAAGAGGTGCTACATGCTGTTCTTCTCAATCAAAGACATGTAGGAATCTCACAGTGCTTTGTGGCGAAGTGAGAAGACGTGAGAATGAATTTGTCCACGGGACAGGGCAAAGTGATGCTTTGTCATCATATGGCAGCTGACTGACCCTGGCCTTGACTGGAGTCACACAGACACCAGCTAGGCTTTGTTATGGGCCACACCTTTAAGCACATGTGACACAAGAAAGAATTTCAGATGGAGCATTATACCATATAGATCACTGGCAGATTAACTATGTCCATCTTTTAGGGGCAGAGATGCTTTACAAAGACAAAAAAACGAAATCGTTTTTTAATGCATTTACATTCTTTTTTTAATACAGATACCACTGATACCTTTTCAGCATCAAAATCAGATAACTATGTGTACACATACTAATTTTCCTAAAGAAAATTGACCAGCCCAGCTTAATCTAAATGCAACATACTAGTTTGGGTAATTCTTAACTAATAATTATTTTTTTCATCCCAGTAGCCATATTTCTAGTGTGTCATCCCAGGTGCTATATATAATGGATCTGCAACAGGAGTAAGGACAGCTAGGTTTAACTATTTACTTTTATGGATTGGAGCGTTGCCACAATAATTATGGACCTCCTTCTCCACTGATGTTGCTCCCCATCACCCTCACCAAACAGACCCTGAAAACTAAAAAAAAAAATGCATGAAAACCTGTCACACAAATACTAAAGAGGTACAGAATACCAAGAAATATTTTGATACATGACCTTTTTTCTTTGTTCCTTCTAAATCGTCATTACTGTGTATAGGTCAAGAAGCATTTTATTTCTTGGCAAAAACAATTATTAACTGTTCCTTTAACAGTACTGAATAAACCAATTGCCCCCACCTTTCCATTCAAACCTAACTGGGGTGCAACAGCTGTCGATTTCTGCCACAGCCCTTATATGAGGGCCGCTTGTTGTATATATAACAGGGAGTTGTGGCTGCTCACACTCCAGGTTATCATCCCATTACCCACAGGTAAGACAACCGGAGTGATCAAATGATAATTTACCTAAAACTTTAAGAGCTTTAAGATCCAACAGTTCATTGTGATTCTTTGATCATTCAAATGCTAAGAATTAATAATGACAGTTTAGGGCTTGATAGGTAATCTCTTTATTTTCTTTTTCATTTCAGGGTGATCATTAGGAGAGTGAACATCAAAGGTACTGTAGTTGGTTTTAAAACTTGTGTCTATACTGCACTCGTAATACAGTATACTCAGCATAACATTAAGCTTACTTAAACTCTGAGCTCAGTATCTATACTGGATGTGTAATTTAACTGTGATTCTAAAGTATATTTAACTACATAATGAGTAATTTATGGATATACTTTGTGCCTTGCTGTGGTTGATCTGACTTAACTGTGCTTGTTCTATCTCCATCGACTTTTATTAAGTCTTGAATTATGCCATTTTACAGTGAACTATTTGACTAATGATTAGTTGTGGTCTGTCAAATTTACACACTTTAACAAAAGTCATGCTGTCCAGTATACAGTCGCCAGGCTTGAGATATTTTTGGTAAAATAGCTGTGCTTGCTTGTCTATGATGTGATTTTTATATTCTGACAGTCTAATCTACTCAATCTATCTAATTAACATTATCAAGGACTAAACCATGGGTGACGCGATGATGGCAGAGTTTGGGCCGGCGGCTTCGTTTCTGAGAAAATCAGATATGGAGCGTCTGGAGGCCCAGAATCGCCCCTTTGACATCAAGAGGGCATGCTTCGTGGCTGATCGTGAGGTTGAATATGTGAAGGGAACCATTGTCAGCAGAGACGGGGACAAAGTCACCGTCGATACTGAGTATGAGAAGGTACCGTATTCTTTTACATTTTATTTGAACAAATCTTTTAGACTGTTTTTAAATTATTTAGATATGTCAGTCATACAAATTTTATACATTGTCAATTTTAGACCTACAAAATACATCTATATTCATCATTATATGTAGATTTCCATGATTGCAGGCCTGTAAAAAACACAAGAATTCTGACTTCCGATGAATAATGTCCTCATAGCAAAGATTTGTGGTACGACAGTTGTACAGGAGGAAGAGAAGTAATTTAGTAATAGGTTGCTAGTTCGATTCCTCCTAACCAATTGTGCAGGGCTGTAGTGGAGGGTAAACGCACGTAAACGCAGTTTACGCACCTATTGAATACCTATAATATTTTTCTAAATATCGTTTACACACCTGTAAGTTGCGTTTACGCACGTCAAAGTTCCCTGGGCTTTGTATTCTGAGGTTGGAATAATCGCAAATAAATTTGGTGTCATTTTAATACACCTAAATTTCAAATTGTTGAATTTATAAACGCTGTAGTCTGAATCATTTTCATCTGCGCTGTAGTATGGTCTGTGACCCTCCAATCAGTGCCTTGGCTGCGGCGGCAACACCAATCAGGATCCAGGAAGTATGTAAACACATACACGTTGTGTATTAGCCTGCCTGCCTGCCTACCTGTTCGGAATGGATTAATTAGCCATGGATATCAGGCGATTTTTGAAGAAACCATCGAGTGCTCCCACTCCTACAGATGCCCGCAAAGGGCCTCAAGTACAAAGTAAGACTGAAGAAGATCAATTCAAGTTTTTAAACGTTGTTTTGGTTTGGACAGCATCGCATTAAGACAGGGACAAACTCTATTAATAACGTGCTTGCAAATACGATGATGCAGGTAACAAGCCAGCCTTCCCGGTCCCATCTTAGGTTTTATAGGCCTAATAAAATGTAAATGAGTAATTATCCTCACGCATATCGCTGTAGATTAGGCTAATGAATAGCAAATTGTAGACAGATTCTTTGCAAGCCAGTTGGACATAGCTAAGTGAATTGCTAAGTGAAATGTTATAGCTTAGATATAGAATCTTCCATTTTCGCGGTAAAGGTCAAATATAAGTGTAGAAGAAGAGCAACAGCAGAACAAGCATAAACCCGACCGGTGAGGCAGATGTACTGTTTGCCTCCTCTCCGTGTTTTTTCACTGCGGTTTTATGTCAGATCAGCAAGACTAAGTAGGTTCTACGCATGCGCTCAACCCAGTTTGTGAGGGATTGCGCAATCTGAGATGAGGCACAGCTCGTCGCTGCCTCACCGTCTCACTGTCTCCTGTCAGTTTGAACAGGACATGCGCAAATTCAGCGATTTTGATTATAAAAATGCTCGCAATGAATGATTGGAATCATGCAGAAAATACATTTATAGCACAGATCATGTCCTATAGAGGCCCTTTCTTTTGTCTCCCCCTCCATTGTTGTGAGGCTTACACTTACTTTTCTTTACTGTTTTCTTGAAATGTAATAAACTACAAACACATGTATTCACTGTCATTAATTAAATATGACTTTAACTGATAACATAATGGAATATAGCCCAGACAGCCTTACGGTGCAAACCCATGACACCGTTACGAGCGACGCAATATTATAAATCCCATGCATTTTTTTTATTGATGCATAGTGACAATACAATAACACAAAGAACATCATACATTACAGCAGTATATTAAAACAAAAACAGACAAATGACAATGAACAATGACAACAGAAAAAAACAAAAAAAACAAAAAAAAAAAAGAGGAAAGAAATAATTATCCTTTAACAACCGTGTAGAGGAGACATAAAAGTCTATCATTTTTTTTGTTATTTCTGATCAAACGAAGAGAATTAAGGAGCGAGTCCATTTCTAGCTTAAAGACACGGAAGGATGGCTGTCCTGTAGCCATTTTTGTTTGTGGAGGAAAAATTTCGATTGCAAAGTAAAAAAGTTTACAACAAATTCCAAAGGGTAGTTCACTGGGTTATCATAATAAAAGAGAAAATCCTTTGCAGTAAGGGAATAAGATAATTCAAAAAGATAATTATTTAAGTCATTAAGAAACATTTTTGTCTTCTCACACTCAAAAAAGAGATGCAACATTGTTTCATCTGTGTCGTCACAAAAAGAACAAGCAGAGCTTATGTCAGTATATTTCGCTATATTGACATTCACCGGGTATATTTTATGTAGAATTTTGAAGTGAACCTCCTTTACCTTATTTGTGATACAGTATTTACTGGGTAACAGCCAAGCTTTTTGCCAGTTAATGTCCTGAATCAAAGATCCCCAGTAGAATTTCCCTCTAGGTGTTATCCTTTTTCTGAATTGAAAGATCTGGCGAATATGTTTATTATCACACTTTCTGTCCATCACATCAACCCCATTCAAAAGTAATTTATGTTGTGTTGCATTGTCCATACCAAAAGAAAGGTGACTTTTGATAAGTTGGGTTAATCCCTTAGGGATAGCTTTAGTGACTGAGTTAAATTCCCTAAATGGGACTGGGAGGCCATGACGTGACAGAAATTCTTCATACGTCAGTATAGTGCCAGATCTATCAAACAAAGAAATAATATTATGAATGCCATTCTCAAACCATCTAGAGAGAAACAGGGATTTATTTTTAACTTTAATATCGGCATTGTTCCAAATGAGTGTTTTATGAGGTGAGAAATTGTGAATGAAACACAGTTTCCATGCAAGAAGACATTGTTGGTGAAATTTAGACAACATGACAGGTAATTTGGTAGGGGAATAGTTACATTTTAAAACAAAAGAAAGACCACCAATTTTGTTAAATATATGATTGGGGATAAAAAACCATAAGGAAATGGGATGTATAAGACATCTCCTGATCCAGCCGACTCTAAATTAATTAACTGTGTCTGTGAAGTCCAAGAAATCTAAACCTCCCTTGGCTTTGCAATCAGAGAGCACCTCCTTCTTAAGTTTGTGAGGTTTATTTTTCCAGATAAAGTCCAGAAAATTTGTATTAATCTCCTTTAATGATTTATTATTAATAAATAAAGAGAAGGAGGGATATAGAAAGTGAGAGAGACCGTCTGCCATAGATAAGTCTCTTTGCAACCAAGAGTTAAAAATACTTTTAGTTTTGGCCATTTTTGTTGTATAGTTTAACTGCTGTCTATCTGTTACATTCTTAGTTATGTGAATTCCAAGGTACTTAACAGTATGTTTTACTGGAATATTCTTCATGACGTTGTCATCACACTCGTGCAAAGGTAGGATCTCACACTTGGAAATGTTTAGCTTAAGACCTGAGGCACTTGAGAATTGCTCAACCAAAGTTAAAGCGCAAGACAACTGATCTTTGTCTTGCATAAACAAAATTGTGTCATCTGCCAGTTGTGTAATTTTTATTTCTCTGTCAAAAATATGTATACCTTTAAATTCAAGATCATGGATTACACTTAATGCTAGCAATTCTGTGACCAGGAGAAATAAGAAGGGAGAAACTGGGCAGCCTTGCCTTATTCCACGGTTGATCTCAAATCTATTAGTCGTATTTTGGTTAATTATCACAGAACTATTTATATCCTTATAAAGCATTTCAATAATATTAATAAAATAATCACCAAAACCAAATAACTTAAGAGTCTTCAAAAGAAATGCATGTTCAATAGTGTCAAAGGCCTTGTAGAAGTCTAGAAAAAAGAGAAGAGCCTGTGACTGCACTGCATCAGCATAGTCTAGAAGATCAAGCACCAGTCTTATATTGTTTGTTATATGACAATTTTTCATAAAGCCAGACTGTGTTTCTGATATGATATCACCAAGGCCAGTTTTAAGTCTATTTGCATATACTAAGGCTAATATTTTATAATCAATCGTTAACAATGAAATTGGACGCCAATTGTCAATACAATGTGCGTCTTTACCCGGTTTAGGGATGAGTGAAATAATTCCTTGTTTCATAGTAGTAGTCATCTCCTTTTGCTCCACACATTCTTTATACATACAAATCAAAGGATCCTGAATATATTCCCAAAAATGCACATAAAATTCCACTGAAAGTCCGTCAATCCCAGGAGCCCTCCCCTTTTTCGTGGAATGGAGAGCTTTCCCTATTTCAGCAACTGTTATATTAGAATCACAAACTGCTTTGTAAGTGTCATTGATTATCGGAATATTCTTACTTATTTTCTCAATGAACATGCTGCAGTTACTGGGATGAAACTGAGAAGAGAACAGACCTTTGTAAAAATCTGCAACAAATTCTGTAATTAACATAGGGTCATTAGATTTGGTACCATTTATATTAAGAGAAGTCAGGGCTTTTCTTTGGCCATTCCTCTTCTCCAGTGCAAAAAAATAACTAGAGTTCTTCTCGCCCTCCTCTAACCATTTGGCCCTAGATCTTATAAAGGCCCCTTTAGCTAAATCCAAGTACAACTCGTCAAGTTGCAAGCTGATGTTTTTAATTTCTACCTTTTCTTCATCAGTAATATTCTCCTTAGACAACTCATTTATTCTTTGAAGTAACTTTGTCTCTAATTGATTTCTAGTGGCTTTAATAATTTTACACCTCTTAATGGCAATATATCGTGTTTTGTATTTAAATAACTCCCATTTTTGTTTACATCCCTCACTTAAGTCAGAGAATAATTCAGTTATCAGGTCTTTAACACTATTGTTAAAGTGTTCATCTTTTAGTAAGTTATTATTCATCTTCCAATAGCCTCGTAATAGTGGAGTGTCCTGCTGGCTGCCCAGTTTAATTGTTATCAACTTATGATCAGACAGTGGTGCGAATGAATGTAAGACTTCCTTAACAAAATGAATAGCGGATTGGGAAATCAAAAAAAGATCAATTCTTGATTTAAGTGTTGAGTTTTTGTTCGACCAGGTGAAGTCCATTAGATCAGGGTTAAAATAACGCCACGTGTCTACCAAAGAAAGAGCAGAACACAAAGATAAAATCAAATTATTTGCCAAAGGACCCTGACTCAATCTAGGGGGGAATCTATCAACACTTGAATCGACACATTCGTTAAAGTCACCCCCAAAGACCACATAAGAGTCACTATATTTGTCAAGAAGTAATTTGGTATTATTCGATATCTGGACAAATAAAGTTTTGTTGGACAAATGTGAGTTATATCCATAAACATTACATACAATAAAAATGCCATTGTCTTGTTTTATAACAATCATCACCCATCTTCCTTCAGAGGTTTTCACTGTTTCTAACACTTCACCTTTGAATTTGTGTAAAAGTATAGCAACCCCTGCTGAGTTATTACTTCCATGACTATAATGTATAGTATTCCCCCATTGTGATCTCCAAAATTTGACATCCAATTCAGTTGAGTGAGTTTCTTGGAGCATTACAATGTCTGCCTCGCTTCTTTTACAAAATAAAAATAAAGCTTTCCTCTTCACAGTATCACGCATTCCTCTTACATTTAAAGACAAAATAGACAAAGACTTGAAAACATAATCCATAACAGTGAAAGATAACAGTTAACACTTAAACAAGAACTTTGAAAACTTACAAACTCACCTACAAAGAAGAGGTGGATAACAACTATCATTTTTTGTAACACAAAAGACTTCTAAAAAAAATTGGATTCTTAACAAGTAAAGATAGAGAATTCCAATGCACCATTGTAAAATGAAATAACTGCTTCAAAAATCAGGAATCTCTGGTGTAAAAGGCTGTGTTTCCTTCAAATTTCCCTTACACAGTCAGTGGATGTTATATAAAAAAGGGTTAACAAAAAGGTAAAAAAGGAGCTGAGCAAAACCATTATGAATTTAACTTGAGTCCTCGTGAAGAGATCACAGAAGTTGTAAAGAAAAAAAACTAAAATCAAGTTCACTTCTATGAGTTCGTTTTCACAGTAAAAGTAACCTAGGGATTCATTTACAGTATTTGTATTTGTTCCTTATCCGACATCTGAGAAGTCGTATTTCTTCCCGTCAATAAGGGCAAATGAGCTCTTAAAAGACGCTTTCTTACCCTCCTCTCGTGCCTTCTTAACTAATGGCCAGAGCCTTTCCCTCGCGGCTCTGTCCTCGGGAGACAGAGGTTCCGTGATGGTCAGATGTTTAGCCTGAAGATACTTGGACTTCCTAACGGCATGCCAAACCGCGTCTCGAACTCGTCGCACTGCAAAGAGGATGATGATTGATCTGTTCTTCCTTTCTTGTTTAGATCCAAGACGATGAAAAGCTTCGTGTCAACGAATGTCAACTCCTGCATGTAGACTGTCACAGACGTCGGGTGCCACCTGTTGTAGAATGTCGATGACTCTCGTTCTCACGTTCTCCCCATCAGATTCTTCCAAACCGTGAAGTTTCAAAAAACATTTCCAGCTATAGCGGCGGGATTCATTCAAGGTTGTTTTTAGAGTGCTGTTTTCCGCTTTCAAATGTTGAATCTCGCTTTGCATTTGGTGCAGTTCCTTCTTGTTTTCACTCACATCCACCACGAGTTGTTTCACCTTTACAGAAAGACTTTCAATTTCTCTGGAGGTAGCCTGAGTTGTCTTCTCAATTTTGGAAATCTTATGGAAGGTTGCATCATGCTTGGCAGATAGTTCCTGGATAGCAGCCATAACGTCCAAAATACTTTCATTATTACTAGCCATAGCTGTTCCTGTTTCCTCACGTTTCGTTTTCTTACTAAATGGTTTTGTTGGGGTGTCTGGCTCGGTTACTTCAGTTACGTTGTGAAAAGATGGACTCGAATCGAACCAAACTTTAGCGTCATCTTCACCTGAGTCCACAGGAGAATGTATAGCACTGGAGCTAGCACTAGCTGCCAGTGCCATATCTAGGGGATCCTGCAGCATGTTATCCGTCTGCTTTCCTTTTTTTCTTTAATTTTCTGCCCATACACTCAAATCAAAGTGTCTTTAATTAAATAATTATAAACACACGTGTGTTTTCTCAAAATTATGATTCAATTATAAGTTGTTATACCACTTCAGTGGAAGTTTCTCTACGAGCTCGGGTTTACATATCCACCCGCGACGACGCCATCTTGGCTCCCCCCCTATAAATCCCATGCATTTCAACGGGAGCCAATCTATTGTGACGTAGAGCACCGTTTTGGGCGACGCGACCGATAAAAGTTGGAAAAAGTTGAATCCTATGCAAATGAGGAGCGATTATTCCCGGCAGCGGCCAATCAGATTGCTAACTAGCTCACTAGTCCAGTCTGTTATGCTATTTCCACACGCTACAACACGCCCACTCAAAGCGATGGAAGCGTATCGCGTCGCTGTTATGGGTTTGCACCGTTACAGAGTCGCGACGCTTTGTGTTGCGTTGCTTCGTGTCGAGGTCTGTCATATCACAAAATTCATAGTTTACCCACCTCTAATTTTACCATTACAGCCCTGCAAGTGTGTAAGTGTCCTTGAGCAAGACACTGAGGGCCTCATTTACTAACATTGCGACCGCAGCGCAATCTGCACCTTTGCCAACCTGCATATAGCGCACGGTATTTTGCATCGTATTTATCAAACAAGAACCTTATCTGAATGTGTCGACGCCTAACCAGTGTAATCAGCGCCTAACTCCGCCCATTAGTGTTATTTAGCGCGCAGCTAATATAGGGAAGAAAGAGCCTGCGTGTTCCTTCCACCCATGGATGATGAGTTAAAATTAGAATTAGAGCTTTTGGTTCACGAGGTTACAGCAAACTAACCCGGGTAAATATAGAAACTCATAAATATTTCTCCATTTAGCCCTTCCGTCCACACTAAAAGTTGTGATCACTTTGAATTCAAGACTGTCTTTTATTGGTGAGCTGATTTTGGGAAATTAAACTTTTCAGCGAACATTGAGTTTCTGGGTTACTATGGTTACCCCTCAGGGTGCCTGTGCAGCTTCACATTAACAAGTTTATGTTCACGAGTTCATATTCACACATATTAACATGAGTTAATCACACACAGGCAACTGCAAACTGTTAAGATGGTTCCCTAAGCTAGAGATAGCTAGGATAGTTAATATCCAGGTTAACTGCTTCATAACGTCAAAATAAACATGGAAGGTGAAATGAATATGCTGCTCTGTCTCTACAATTTACTTACCGGTAGTTTAGTTACTGTACTTCGAGTACAAGTACTTTTCCTGAATAGATACGCGTTACTCCTACGCAGAAGGTGTGCACTGTACTCGGTGTGCTTGAACTATGAGTGAAAATACGGTTTAAACCATACAATGAGCGGCGATTCTGGGTAAGACGTGGCCAAACTTTTCCCGAACAGCTAGCTGGTGGGACAGTTTGTAATTATATTGGTTTGTGTGCCTATTAAATGATATATCAAATATAAACATTTAAAAAAAAAATTACATTTAATGATGTTCGTATTTTTCAAATTTCTCGCAGGCACATAGTTTTCATTTAGCAGCTGATATGTCATCAGGGATGCAAACACATGTATGGTCAAAAAAGAGAGAGGTAATTGAAGCCCTCGCCCCGTGGAAAATATCCATATTGCCACCAACCCCCTGACATCCTTGGCCCACCCCTATAGGCACATAGAGTAAAATGAAATTCTGAAAATTCTTCTTCCTGGCCACCTCCTGCAATGTATGCAGGGCCTTCCGTCTGGCTGCATTCATTTTCTTAACATGTTTGAGACGTGTCTGCCTCTCTTTGGCCAGAGCAGTAGTCTTGGCCTTCTCTGCACTTTCACATGTAGCACTGCAGCCATACTCCGAGCTGGATATTTCCCCAAACTCATGACATGGGCCCACCACTTCACAATGCAGTCCCCCCAGGATTTCGCTGTCCTTTTTTGTGATGGTTGGGGCCTAAAATTTCTGATTTCGCGGGAGCTTTTCCAAAAAGTTGCGGTATTTTTTAGGTGTTTGTTGCGATGCAATTGCGGGAGCAAGTGGAAGTTGCGATAGAGTTGCGAATTTCCCTCTTTGTAATTACAATTGAGTTATTTGTTTAAAAAATAAGTTATCAATAAACAAACATTCATTAAGGAACAAACCCATTGAGAAATGGTCCTCTAAATAACCTCACCAACATGCCAAACAAAAGATTAACGGGACTACAAAAATGTAGCAAAATAGGCTGTTCTGCCCTCTGCTTATTCAGGTCAGCAAATGTATATTGCTTGTATTGTTGTTATGGAAACGAAATTGGACTTTTATTTTGACATCATTTAAATGTTCGTCTTGTGGGAAAGGCAACAGCTGGACAGTTATCTAGAAACATAGCTAGTTATGCTATGTTATGCTAAACATGTAGCGGGAACAGTACATAGGCTTTACTTATCCACAAGGAAGTGCAC
Source organism: Clupea harengus (assembly GCF_900700415.2). Classification (NCBI taxonomy): domain Eukaryota; kingdom Metazoa; phylum Chordata; class Actinopteri; order Clupeiformes; family Clupeidae; genus Clupea; species Clupea harengus. Next base: position 7,627,491 of record NC_045168.1, on the reverse strand, counting down.
CTGATGGTATTACAAAAGGACCACCAGTAAGACTGAATAAAACGTTATGAATATCTCAGCCTTCACATATAACGAAAAAAAAACAGCCTGTGTCACTGATCTGTCTGGTCTTCTGACGTCCTGCCTGCATTTCTGCCGTTCTCATTCTATGCTTATCAATCGGTTTTGCTATCCTTGTTGATTTATTTGAACTGTATAGGTGTTTATGTTGTTCGATTTCATATATTATTTTAAAGTCGTCCAATTTCAAGTAACCCATTCTTCAACAATATCTGCTACCTCATCTTCAAACAGAAAGTAACGTTAAATCTCCATTGCAACAGCTTTCGAGGATTTGGGAAATAATTGCTGCTGATTTCCTTTTTTCTTATTTACTTGTTTGGTGGAGGCAATCCAGAATTACTGTTGATAAAATTATAATCAGACCCCCCCCCCCCCCCCCTTAAAAAAAACTCTTCGGATCTGCACGATTCACACAAGTCACCCAAACTGACGTGAAAAAAGCGGGAGGCGCCGAAAAGCGCGCTGTTTGCATCCCTGGTCACGCTAAAACACCTCTTGCTTCGCTACTAATACATAATTAGGCGCACTTTACGCATCTCCTCCCATCTCTTTGCGACGAACACCCACTTCCCAGCAGCGGTAATCTGCGCTTTTACTCAGGTGCGCCTCCTTTGGAAATACGGTTTTATGTCTTTACCCGCTATTTTACGCCTGAAATGGGCGTAATCCTGTTAGTAAATGAGGCCCTGAACCCCTAACTGATCATGATGTATGAAAAAAAATGCAATTTCCTTGTACGTCGCTTTGGATAAAAGCGTCTGCTAAATTAAATTAAATTTGTATGACTGACATATTCCCTCCTTCTCAAAGACTGTCACTGTGAAAGATGTAGACGTCCACCCCCAGAACCCACCCAAGTATGACAAAATTGAGGACATGGCGATGTTCACTTTCCTGCACGAACCTGCTGTGCTGTTTAACCTCAAAGAGCGTTATGCAGCCTGGATGATCTACGTGAGTACAATGACAAGTGTGTCTTAGGTTCTCAGGAGATGTCAGATATGTTCAAACAAATCATGATCAATCTCATGTCTCTTTGTACAGACCTACTCTGGGTTGTTTTGTGTCACTGTCAATCCCTACAAGTGGCTGCCAGTGTACAACCAGGAAGTTGTTGAGGCTTACAGAGGCAAGAAGAGGACTGAAGCTCCTCCTCACATCTTCTCCATCTCTGACAATGCCTACCAATACATGCTGTCAGGTAAAAAAGTCTTCATATATTCAAATCAAATCTGAGTGTTGTATACAAACATCAGTTAAGAAACACTTAAAAAGGATATTTCATATTTTAGGTATAATCAATACATATACATGTAAAAGATATATAAAAAAAACACAGGAAAATGAAATGAAATGAATTTGTTTGTTTTGTTTGTTTAGACAGGGAGAATCAGTCCTGCCTCATCACGTAAGTACACTATAGTAATACTGTTTCTATTTCTGACTAAAGTGCTGGTACAAAATAATAACATAAAAACTAAATTCCTCGCCCTTCTTTTTAAGTGGAGAATCTGGTGCTGGGAAGACTGTGAACACCAAGAGAGTCATTCAGTACTTTTCCAGCATTGCTGCTGTAGGTGGAGGCAAGAAGGATCCGAATGACAAAAAGGTTGTTAAATTGAGACAGTGCCTCTTCTGTGTTTAATGAAAATTCCCCCTAATCAAAATGGCAGTGACACTGATAGGTGTTTCTCTTCAGGGAACCCTGGAGGATCAAATCATCCAGTGTAACCCTGCTCTGGAGGCCTTTGGTAATGCAAAGACCATCAGAAATGACAACTCCTCTAGATTTGTAAGTATAACTTTGGATTGACAAACGTCACTCAAGAAATAGAAATAAAATCCTAGCAATGCACAACAATGCATTATGAATGCTAAAAACATGATTTCTATGTTTTTGTCAGGGTAAATTCATCAGAATCCACTTTGCTGCAAGTGGCAAACTGGCCTCTGCTGACATTGAGACATGTAAGTGAACTTCAGTTAAATTACATCAAATCAAAATCTATTATTCCTGAAATGCTGAAAAACATCTATTTCCTCATCATTTGGCAGATCTCCTGGAGAAGTCTCGGGTGACTTTCCAGCTCAAGGCTGAGAGAGATTATCACGTCTTCTACCAGATCCTCTCTCAGAGGAAACCAGAACTGCTGGATTAGAATTCCCAAACTTTAACATAACATTACATCACATGTGCCTTACTGAGGAAGAAACTGATGAGAACCATATTCTTCCATTTTAGAGATGCTGCTCATCACAAGCAACCCCTTCGACTATCAGTTCATCTCCCAAGGACAGACCACAGTAGCTTCCATTGATGATGGTGATGAGCTGCAAGCTACTGATGTAAGTAAAGCTGATGTTGTCTTTAAGTTAGTCTTCTAAAAAAGCCTGCTGGATAGAAACACATTGGAGAATTTTTCTATTTGGTTCTTATCTGTTTTCAGCTGTAGGAGCCCTGCAATGTCCCTGTCCTTGTGAAGTATTACTATGTTAATAATACAAATAATAATAATACTTTAAACTTATATAGCGCTTTTCTATGTACCCAAAGACGCTGGGTGATTTTGGGTTACATATGTAGTTATATACAAAGCTAGTGAGTGTAATTTGACCACTTACTCTATTATTTACACTACAGGAAGCTTTTGATGTGCTGGGCTTCACTGCAGAAGAGAAGATTAGCATTTACAAGCTGACTGGTGCCATCATGCACTATGGCAACTTGAAGTTCTGCAGAAGCAGAGAGAGGAGCAGGCAGAGGCTGATGGCACTGAGGGTATGCTATCCAAACACTGCTTCATTATGATAAAAAGGACCACAGGCTTTTGCATCTTGACAGTCAATATTACCTGACCACACTGAATAATAACCAAGGTTGTGACAAAGATTGTTTTTTAGCTACTTAAAATCATGATATAACAACTCCTATTATCCTAAGGTTTAGATCGATAGCTTCCCCTAAAAAACGTGGTCACAAAATTGTATTCATAAAATGTATCAATGCATAAATGTAATATAACTGCATATAGTATGTGTTTCTTAAAACCGATATAGACAAGGCTTCTTATCTGATGAACTTGAACTCTGCTGACGTCATCAAGGCCTTATGTAACCCAAGGGTCAAAGTAGGAAATGAGTGGGTCACCAAGGGACAGAGTGTCCAACAGGTAGGAGAGATGCAAGTTTTGTCAGAACTTTGTCCCCTTGTCAATTAAGTATAAGTATAAGTATATTGAATGAATGTATTAAGTATGTTTCCATTATTAACCCCTCATTTCGAAGGTGTACTATGCCATTGGAGCCCTGTCCAAGTCAATATATGAGAAGATGTTCAACTGGATGGTAGTGAGAATCAACAGCCAATTGGACACTAAACAAGCTCGCCAGTACTTCATTGGTGTGCTGGATATTGCTGGATTTGAGATCTTTGATGTGAGTTTGTAAGACAAAACAAACATCTAGTTAAAAAAGAAACCTGATGCTATAAAAGGCCAACAACACATCTTTCTCTTTTATAGTTAAATACCTTTGAGCAACTATGCATCAACTTCACTAATGAGAAGCTGCAGCAGTTCTTCAACCACCACATGTTTGTGCTGGAGCAAGAGGAGTACAAGAAGGAGGGCATTGTGTGGGTTTTTATTGACTTCGGCATGGACTTGGCGGCGTGCATTGAACTCATCGAAAAGGTGTGTAAATCTATAGTTCATATGTATAATTACCTTATTGTTAATATGTCATTTTTTAACACATTTTAAGATCTAGTTCCAGTTCCTTCCCTAGAGCAGTAAAATAACATATTTGTTTCAGGAATCAACTTACAATGTGCTAATAAGAAGAATGAATGTGATTTCAGACCTAGATTTATTAAGAGAAAAACACACCAACAATGATCTGATATTTCTTATGTCTGTGTATACTACAGCCCATGGGGATCATGTCCATCCTTGAAGAGGAGTGCATGTTCCCCAAGGCCAGTGATGCTACATTTAAATCCAAGCTTTATGACAACCACTTGGGCAAAAATGCCTGCTTCCAGAAGCCCAGGCTAGTCAAGGGGAGACCAGAGTCCCATTTCTCCCTGGTTCACTATGCTTGAACTGTTGATTATAACATTTACAACTGGCTGGTGAAAAACAAGGACCCCCTCAATGAGACAGTTGTGGGACTGTATCAAAAGTCATCAATGAAGATGCTGGGACAACTCTTTGCTGGATATGCTGGGGCTGATGGTGGTAAGCTATTTATCCATTACATAAAACAAGACCTTTATTATATGTTTACTCTAAAGACGATTTAATCTGGGGTTTTTTACGACAGGAAAGACTTTGAAATGAGCCAGCGTACCAGCAAGATTGAAGATGAGCAAGCTATGGGAGCAGATACCTTACTGGAAAATGACTCAAGTAAAAGTAAAAGTAACCTTTTAGAATACTACTTGAGTAAAAGTCTTAAAGTATCGGATCTTTACTGTACTTAAGTATCAAAAGTAATTTTCTGATATTAAATGTACTTAAGTATTGAAAGTAAAAGTACAAGTAAATGCTGTTAATAAAAAAAGCAAAGGGTCAGAATTTTGAGAATTATGACGTTTATTCCGACTAGAATGAGCATACTTATAAACTGGGCCTTATTTGAACACAATTTTAACACAATAGGCAATACTTAAGTAGCAACGAAAGTAACAACCCAGTCATTACTTGAAACTGAAAAATGTTTTGTTCATCTTCAAACAAAACGTCCCAAAAAGCCATTATGAATTTTAAAAATTTGAATCTTTGTAACATTTTGTGAGTGGGCTCCTGAGTATCCCAAGGTATGCATAAGGCACAACCTGAGAGCAATAACCTGGCGATCTGATACAAAGCCATAGCATTACATCAGCAAGCAAGTTATCGGTACAGTGACTATGAAATACTTTCAGCAACATGCACACACATCCCTTGAACAATAACGTTACTAGCAGCTATTTTGCTCCACACTGCTACGTTACTGTACTGTAGATTGACACCATCCTAGCTAGCTAGCTAGATACCTCGCCAGAGATGGAATAAAGAATAAGAATAAATAATCTTTGTAGGTTATTGGCTAGCTTGAAATATTATACACAGATCTTACCCAGCGGTGAAAGAACATGACTAGTCTACATGTGCTGGTGGCATTTAATGAAGAGGTCGTGGGGTTTCTCATTTTTTGATTGAGACCTGTGTGCTTTTGCTTCAATTATTGTTGTGTCTCCTTCGTTGTTGATCTTAATGTTTTGGATATATCCTTCCACTGCATATTGCAGTCCATTTTGCCTTGATCTGGAGGATATCGCGGAGATGTTACTCCAAAAAGAATCACTGACACTGACAGACAGTATAGTGCATGAACGAGTTCAGAAGACGTAGCAATGAGGACGGGGCTTTTGCGAACGGTCAATAGCGCATTAACGTGCGCTAGGACCACTGATTCGCCAAACCTGCTTGCAGTCTGTGTTCTACCCCAGTCCCCGACGTTGGTCTCGTCACTCTCATGATTTAAATTGATTTGATTTTGTAACGAGTAACGAAGGTTTAGGAGAAATGTATCGGAGTAAAAGTATCAGTTTTCTTTGCAAAATGTAGAAAAGTAAAAGTAAACAGAAATATAAGTAGTAAAGTAAAGTATAGATATCCAAAAAAACTACTTAAGTACAGTAACGAAGTATTTCTACTTCGTTACTATACAACACTGTTGAAAATAAAAAAATGGTCAGTTAGACTGGGACTGTTTCTTAGAATTGTGAAGGAATGTTCTATGTGTATATAATAATGTGCTTATATGTTTCAACAGGGTACTCTAGAGCATGAGGAGGGTAAGATCCTGAGAGCTCAGCTGGAGTTCAACCAGGTCAAAGCTGATATTGAACGTAAACTTACTGAGAAGGATGAGGAACCAGCAGAGAGTGGTGGATACCCTGCAGAGCTCCCTGGAGTCTGAGACTTGCAGCAGGAATGAGGCTCTCAGGCTGAAGAAGAAGATGGAGGGAGACCTCAATGAGATGGAGATCCAGCTCAGCCAGGCCAACAGGCAGGCAGCTGAGGCTCAGAAGCAGCTCAGGGGTCTCCACGGGCATCTGAAGGTTAAAAAGCAGTATATAACGTCAGTCATAACTGTAGATGCAAATATGTCCATGTGCATTTACGATTTCTAAAATGTATCCATCATAGGACTCTCAGCTACATCTGGATGAAGCTGTCCGGGCTGGCGATGATCTCAAAGAGAACACTGCAATTGTGGAGAGACGCAACAATCTGCTGCAGGCTGAACTGGATGAGCTGAGGTCCCGGGTGGAGCAGACTGAGAGAGGCCGGAAACTGGCTGAACAGGAACTGCTGGACGTCAGCGAGAGGGTGCAGCTGCTGCACTCTCAGGTAAAATCCTAAACATGGTGGTTCTTCTGACTAATGCATAATGCGACACAGACTATCATGAACATTTTTGTCTTCTCACATAGAACACCAGCCTGCTTAACCAGAAGAAGAAGCTGGAGGGTGATACATCTCAGCTGCAGACTGAAGTGGAGGAGGCTGTGCAGGAGTGCAGGAATGCTGAGGAAAAAGCCAAGAAGGCCATCACTGATGCTGCCATGATGGCAGAGGAGCTGAAGAAGGAGCAGGACACCAGTGCTCACATGGAGCGCATGAAGAAGAACATGGAGCAGACCATCAAGGACCTGCAGCACCGTCTGGATGAAGCTGAGCAAATCGCCATGAAGGGTGGCAAGAAGCAGATCCAGAAGCTAGAGTCCAGGGTGAGTGCTCTATTTTACTCATTTGAGTTTATGCCTTGTTCAGTCAGAATATCTTTTCAAAATATAGTTTTGACATTTGGTTCATGTGTCTACATAGGTGAGGGAGCTTGAAAATGAGGTTGAGATGGAGCAACGGAAGGCCGGTGATTCTGTCAAGGGGATCCGTAAATATGAAAGACGCATCAAGGAGCTCACCTACCAAGTAAGTATAATTTCATAAAAAAAATCTGGAAAAATGTCTTGGTGTGTCTCTCCCCCACATCACATAGATACTAGTGCTGTCAAACGATTAAAATATTTAATCGCGATTAATCGCATTTATGTCATAGTTAACTCAAAATGAATCGCGATTAATCGCAAATTTTTATCTATTCTAAATGTCCCTTCGTTTATTTATTTTTTCCATCATTTTATTTTTATTTGAATGCCCTTATCAACATGGAAAAGTGGATTGGCTTGCTTTATGCAAATGTTTTATTTGATTGAAAACCAACATTGCCAAACAGGGCGGTACCAAATAAAATTATAAAGTGCACATTTCAGATAAACAAGGACTCAGCCTATAGTGCAGTTAAACCATGGCTTAATATTTTCTTTTTTTCAAGTTTGCTGGGAACATAGCAGTCAGGCCTCTTATTTCAGAAACAATGAATCGTAACAGTTAGGTTACCAATAAAAGGTAAGCCTACTACTTCTTTGCTTTCAGCCAGCTGCCTGTTGACATTTTCAGACAACAGTGAAGCTCGCTTCTTTTGCACAACACAACTTTTAAAAGTAAACTTTCCATTCAGAAGCTTTTTATCATCCTTTCGCCGTATTGCGCCTCACCATTCACTCAAACTGTAACGTTAGCCTATTACACAGTTTGCGAGGCCAAAAAGAATGTTAATCTTAAAAAAAAAAAAAAAATCGCGTTAATCTCGCGATAATTCTTTTTACGGCGTTAAAAGGGGTTTGCGTTAACGCCGTTAATAACGCGTTAAACTGACAGCACTAATAGATACACAGTAATACTACATGCACTTACCTCTTAATCTACAGACTGAAGAAGACAAGAAGAATCTGCATCGTCTCCAGGATCTAGTGGACAAACTGCAGATGAAGGTCAAGTCCTACAAGAGAACAGCAGAGGAGGCTGTAAGTTTTCCATAATTCACCACTAATTTCATTCAGACATACCTAGAGTGATCTGTCACTTAATTCCGTGACTAATTATGTTTTTCAGCAGGAACAGGCCAACAGCAATTTGGGCAAGTTCCGCAAGCTGCAGCATGAGTTTGATGATAGAGATGCCAAAAAATCATTCATCAATCAAAAAGTCATAAAATGTGCCAACCATCGGCCATTAATGCTAAAACTCCCACTGTAACCTGAGGCATAACCTTTTATCTGACAAGAAAAATCACAGATCTATGTTCTTGCTACCAGCAGCTTTTCAGCCAATCACAACCAAAACTAGTGGGCAGCAATTCACCTTGATAACATGTTTGCCTGATCAAGATACATATGTAGATACAAGATACGTATGATTAAAACAGATTATACATGCAAATCATATCATATTTCCCTTGCAGAAAGGTCATGATGAAGAGTGAATCTCAGACTTGGACCTTTCCAAAGAGCATGTCTGCCTTACAGGGATTAAGTTATCCTTTTAGCTGTGCTGTGTTACAGTAGATTTAATAAAATGCGTGTCAAAAATATAATTCTGGTTGTCATATTTTAGTGAATTTTAGCTAGCACCTGATCAAATAATACATTTTTGCTTCAAAGCAATGCATTTACTATAAAAGCAAGCAGATAATGAGCCAGCACAAGGCAGTTGGCACAATGGTAGAAGTATGTCCCCAAAAGCCTCTTAAAGAAGCTTGTTTTTGAAAAATGTAAAAATGCATTATGTACATGTTACTAATAATAGAACTGTGACTAAGAACATTTTCTGAATTTTGATGAAGGCCAGTCAGTTGCATTTCTGTGAGGGAATATATTGTTGGTGTGCAAGGATGAGAAGTTGGAGAGGCTGGACTAACTAACTTGGGGGACTGAAAAAAATTGGCTGAAAAAAAAAAAAAATCCCCACGGGTTAACTGAAATGTAACAAAAAGGGGTGCTTACCTACGTCAATATCCAATATCCAAGACTGGCCGCTGTTCAGTTAAAGGAGGAGTTAAGAGTGAACAGCTGACAGCATGTGGATGGGAATGAGGTGAGGTGGTGTAGTGTTGGAGGAGTGAGGTTGTCCTTAAAGGTCCACAGGCACAAACCAAGGGCGGAATGGGTGTCCGAAGGTTTTAGCGTGTCTGTCTTTCTACGCTTTGCTGAAAACATGCTTATTTATTAAAGCACCCTTCTTGGTACGACCATAATTAATCTGACTCCATTTTATTTAGTCTGACCTCCGGTCATTTCTTTGGATACCTACAGTCTGTCATATGAATACCCCTCTTACTTTTTAATAGCCGGTTTCTTTTAGGAATAGTGTCACACAGGATTTTGCCACGGCCAATTTTTTATCTTGACATATTTCACGGACACAACCTGTTTCTAGTTCTGGTTACTACCTCAGAGGATTCAGTGCTGTTACGGGTTTTTGCAGCTTGTTCGATCGACTTGGTTCAGGGACGGGCGCCAGGCTGCTGTACGTCTCTGTATAACCATTCAATTCAGTGCAGAGGCTGGTCGGCAATCCACCGCTGTATAATACAATTAACAGTTCTGCTGTAGCGTGTCTAGCCCAGTTGATTTAGCCAGTATCCTCCAGACTTACACTTAACATTGCTTTTGGTTTGAAACTAATCCTAGGCAACCATTGCGGAAACACCATTACCTACGAATACTTCTCTAGTTAAGAATTTCTGGAGAGGCCACAGTGGGTCAGAGTTTAACAATTTATTTAGTCAGGTACAAGTTACTAATACAGTTACACATTCAACGAGTATAAGGTGAATAATCTAAGGCTACAAGTATAAAAGAAACATACAAAACATCCAAACACTCAGAGAATATGAGCATACCTGGCTGCTCAGAAGATGACTACACATAGAGTGCAGGAGACTCTGTTTACAGAATGCTCCAAGTCCTTTGACTATCTTCCCTTTAAGTAGCCATTAAGTCCTACATCTGGTATAATAATTAACCACATGGACAGTGGTTTCTAGTGATGAGGATCACACATTTAAACAGACAAATGGATGGGGTTCTCACCCAAAGATGGGGTATGCCCCCTCCAGAAAGAGATTACCTAACAACCCACAGAGACCAGAATTCTCATGTCACTGAAATCCATGGTAAAACTAATCTATGCAGCTGTAGGACCGAGACCACTCTACCACTCAAAATGAGGCCATTCAAATAAGCCCAAACAAAGAAATCATTGTCCAATGCAATATCTCACTAAAATTCAAATTAATTTTCCTGTCCCTAGTTTCACCCTGGCATGGAAAAGCACAGGGAGAAAGCCAGAGAGACAGAGGATAGAGAAAGGAGTCCCAGCAGGAGGGTGGGAAGATCAACAAATGGTACAGTGCAGTCCTGGAATGTGTGTTAGGGGCACCATAAACCAACACCTAACCCACACCCAATGAGTAATTACAAGTGGAAGAAGGCCCTCTGTTGTTTTCCAATCCTAAAATTCACATTCTACCTTACACACATAACTGACCAATATTTAATTGGTTCAAGAACACTTACCACTTTTAAAATGAACCACCACTTCAATATTATGCTTCCTGGGAAGTCCTAGATGTCTTGCTTCTCTGAACAGGGATCCAAACCTTCATGTAAGAACAATGAAAGAAAACATTAATCTACACAAAATGACCAATCAGAATCAGAATCACCTCGTAAAATATGAGTAAGAGCATCCTGTACAAAAGCCCTGTAGGAAAACGAATGAAGTATCTTTAGACTTCAGACTATAACACAAGGGTAATACATATAGATAGCTGTGGGCACTGCAATGACTGTTGTCCAAGGCAAAGGAGGAGGTTAATACTGTAATGCTATTGCAGGAGGACTCTCAACTGAACAGCTGAGATGAGATGACCTTTACATAAGCATCATCACTTGCTCCTCAAGCTCCTCACAAGCTGTGTTCCTCAATCAGACAGAAGCACTCAGCAGGCATTTCACAAGTTATATTTGTCCTCAAGGACAATGGCAAGGAAACCATGCAGAGTAAACGAGACTGAGCAGAGAATCAGGTGTCACCATACAGTCAACCTGAGATGTCTACAACTCCCAACCATACCCTTAAGTGGGCTTCATAGTTCATCTGCTGATTCTGAATTCATTGTCATGACTTTCCCTTATGTACCTCAGCATATAGCATTTATCAAAACAATGATTTTTATTAAAATAGCAAAAGAACAGAATTTTATTTTTCTATGAAAAGGGTCATTGAGTTTATTTTCATAATTACAATCATAACCATGAACTTAAAATGAAAACGAAATATTTACCAAGAACATCCTGATCTGATCCTGATCCTGCAAGTTCCATCCAAATGTTATGACAGTTTCCTCTAAGCAATTTACAATTAATGAAGTAATGAAAGTTTGGCTGGAGTCATGGGATGTTAATGAAAGATGTCTAAGCACTCATCAATGGTACTTGGGCCTTGTTGTTTCCCTCAACATGTTTCTTTAGCTGTTTATACTTAACCAGGTCACATTTATGTTACTTCCACTACTGTGTTACTGTTCTAAATGTAAGAGTCTAACGCAACTGGCGTAACTGCAAATGGTGACCTTGGACCAAAGGAGTCAATAGTGTATGATGGGTCTACACAACTGGAACAAGTTCAGTTAACTATACAAGCTGTTATTCTCAGTCATAGGAGGGCAGCAAGCAGATATTTCACAGGGCTATCTTTATACTTAAGTCTGAAGGCAGATTTAACAATATTGCACTGACAGGATGGGACTATGTGAAGTGTGACTACCAGCTGTCAGCTGACTGACCTTGGCCATTCCTTGGCAACTGGATATCTTCAATTAAATATTCTGACTGAAAATTCCATTTTGTGCATATTTTGCCTCAGGCTACTCACAGGCTACTCACAGGCTACTCATTGGACTAAAAGTTGATGACAAATGAAAAACTTGAAAGTGAAAGCAGTCAAACTATTAGCTTGTTTGCCTGAAACACATCACTCACACTTAAGTTTCACTCATCTGAAACCTGTTCATCCTGGTCCAATATCCAAAGGTGCAAAAATGATTAGTTCCATACTCACTCTGTATCACGTACACCCCACATGTAATTATATGATACTATTTTGAAATCTTTCCAAATACAGAGGATGACCTTGTGTATCAACCAGAAGCCTACACAGAAGCCTAGTAACTCCCAGAGTGTTCATCCTGGTCCAATATCCAAAGGTGCAAAAATGCATCCCAACAGTACTACTTGCCCAATCAAAGTGTGGGAATCACTTAAAAACTCTGCACACCTTTAATATCAAGTAGAGATACTTGTCAGGTACAGGCCATCCATAGAGACTGAGCATCCCTGTTTACTCAGTGTTCTGTGTAATTCAACATCAGAGATTATGCCTGTAAATCTTCCTGTAAATTAGTGACAGCCTTAATGTGGTTAGAGTTGGTATCCTACACGAATTTCAACTGTCCTCAAAAAATTATCACTTGCACTCAAACAATTCTCTGACACCTTATGGAGTCTCCTCAGCTGTTCTCACAGACTGATGGCTATTAACACCCCAGCTTCTTAGAATGGCCCTACTTACAGGACAGGACCATGAACCATGTCTTTAAGCTGTGAGTAACTGATGCCGTTAGCACACAAACTTAACCTTCAGACGTCTCCCTTCAGCACTGAGGCAACAATAATGGAAGAGGTGCTACATGCTGTTCTTCTCAATCAAAGACAGACACTCTGCAGGAATCTCATAGTGCTTACTTTCTGCTTAAGTGAGAAGCCTAAGAAATCAATAATGTGTCAAGGAGACAGGGCAAATTGATGCTTTTTCATCTGATGGCAGCTGACTGACCTTAACCTTCGCTGGAATGACACCAGCTAGGCTTTGTTATAGGACACACGTTAGCACCTGTGTCTACCAGAGAACACTCATAAACAACACTTGAAGAATTTCAGATGGAGCAATATTCCATATAGATCACTGCCAGACTTAAGATGTCCATCTTTTTTGGCAGAGATGCTTTACAAAGACACAAAAACATCACTGTTTTTGAATGCATTTACATTGTTTTTTATTGCAGATACCACTGAACTTCATAACATTCTCAGCACAATCAGATAGCTATGTGTACTAACTTTCCTAAAGAAGACTGATCAGTCTTACATACAAGTATGGGCAATTCTTCATTCAGATTTCTTGTGAACCATGTGTGTCATCCCAGGTGCTATATTTAATCAATTGGCAACTGATGAAGTAAGGACAGCTCGGTGTAACTTTTTCCTTTCATGGATTGGAGAGTTGACAGAATAATTATGGATGTCCTTTCACACTGATGTTGTTTCCCATCACCCTCAACAAACAGACACTTAAAACTCTAAAGAAATGCTTGAAAACCTGTCACACAAATACTAAAGAGGTACAGAATACCAAGAAATATTACGATACATGACCTTTTCATTGCTCCTTCTAAATCATCATTACTGTATAGGTCCAGAAGCAGTTTATTTCTTGGCAAAAACTATTATTTACTTTACCTTTAACAGTACTGAATGACCCAATTCCCCCCACCTTTCCTTTCAAACCTAACTGGGGTGCAACAGGTGTCTATTTCTGCCACAGCCCTTATAAGAGGGCAGCTGCTTGTATATATACCAGGGAGTTGTGTCTGCTCACACTCCAGGCTATCATCCCATTATCCACAGGTAAGACAACCAGAGTAATCAAATGATAATTTACCTAAAACTTTAAGAGCTTTAAGATCCAACAGTTGATTGTGATTCTTTGATCATTCAAATGCTAATAAATGAATAATGACATTTTAGGGCTTGATAGGTAATCTCTTTATTTTCTTTTTCATTTCAGAGTAATCATACGGAGAGTGAACATCAAAGGTACTGTGGATGGTTTTAAAACTTGTGTCTATACTGTACTCATAATACAGTATACTCAGCATGACATTAAGCTTACTTAAACTCTAACCTCAGTATCTATACTGGATGTGTAATCTAACTGTGATTCTAAAGTATATTTAACTACTTTATGAGTCATTATGGTTATTCTCTGTGTCTTGCTGTGGTTGATCTGACTTGAACTGTGCTTGTTCTATCTCCATCAACTTTACTTAAGTCTTGAATTATGCCATTTTAATATGAACTATCTGACTAAAGATTAGTTGTGTTCGGTCATATTTACACACTTTAACCAAAGTCATGCTGTCTAGTATACAGTTGTCAGGCTTGAGAATTTTTGGGTAAAATAGCTGTGCTTACTTGTCAAAGTTAAGTGATTTTTATATTCTGACAATCTAATCTACTCAATCTATCTAATTAACATTATCAAGGACTAAACCATGGGTGACGCGATGATGATGGAGTTTGGGCCGGCAGCTTTGTTTCTGAGAAAATCAGATATGGAGCGTCTGGAGGCCCAGACTCGCCCCTTTGACATTAAGAAGGCATGCTATGTGCCGGATCCTGAGGTTGAATATGTGAAGGGAATGATTGTCAGCAGAGACGGGGACACTGCCACCGTTGATACTGAGTATGGGAAGGTAAACAAATCAGTTTTACTGGATTCACATTTCACATTTTATTTGAACAAAGCTTTTATACTGTTTTTAGATTATTTAGACACTGTCTAGAAGAAACTTTTCGACCTAAAGACTACAAAATACATCTATATTTATCCTTATACTTATGTAGATTTCCATGATTGCTGGCCTGTGAAAAAAAACAAAAAGACTTTTGACTTCTGGTGAATAATGTCCTCACACCAAAGATTTGTATGACTGACATATTCACTCCTTCTCAAAGACTGTCACTGTGAAAGATGTAGACGTCCACCCCCAGAACCCGCCAAAGTACGACAAAATTGAGGACATGGCGATGTTCACCTTCCTGCACGAACCTGCTGTGCTGTTTAACCTCAAAGAGCGTTATGCAGCCTGGATGATCTACGTGAGTACAACGACAAGTGTGTCTTAGGTTCTCAGGAGATGTCAGATATGATTAAACTAATTATGATCAATCTCATGTCTCTTTGTACAGACCTACTCTGGGTTGTTCTGTGTGACTGTCAATCCCTACAAGTGGCTGCCAGTGTACAACCAGGAAGTTGTTGAGGCTTACAGAGGCAAGAAGAGGACTGAAGCTCCTCCTCACATCTTCTCAATCTCTGACAATGCCTACCAATACATGCTGTCAGGTAAAAAGGTCTTCATATATTCAAATCAAATCTGAGTGTTGTATACAAACATCAGTTAAGAAACACTTAAAAAAGGATAATGCATATTCTAGGTATAATCACTACATATAAATATAAAAGATATATGAAAAAAAAAACGGAAAATGAAATGAAATTAATTTGTTTGTTTTGTTTGTTTAGACAGGGAGAATCAGTCCTGCCTGATCACGTAAGTTCACTATAGTGATGCTGTTTTTATTTCTGACTAAAGTGCTGGTACAAAATAATAACATAAAAACTAAATTCCTTGCCCTTCTTTCTAAGTGGAGAATCTGGTGCTGGGAAGACTGTGAACACCAAGAGAGTCATTCAGTACTTTGCTAGCATTGCTGCTGTAGGTGGAGGCAAGAAGGATCCGAATGACAAAAAGGTTGTTGAATTGAGACAGTGCCTCTTCTGTGTTTAATGCAAATTCCCCATAATCATAATGGCAGTGACACTGATAGGTGTTTCTCTTCAGGGAACCCTGGAAGATCAAATCATCCAGTGTAACCCTGCTCTGGAGGCCTTTGGTAATGCAAAGACCATCAGAAATGACAACTCCTCTAGATTTGTAAGTATAACTTTGGATTGACAAACGTCTCTCAAAAAATGGATATAAAATCCTAGCAATGCACAACAATGCATTCTGAAGGCTAAAGAAATGATTTCCATGTTTTTGTCAGGGTAAATTCATCAGAATCCATTTTGCTGCAAGTGGCAAACTGGCCTCTGCTGACATTGAGACATGTAAGTGAACTTCAATTCAATTAAATCAAATAATAATCTTTTATTCCTGAAATGCTGAGAAACATTTATTTCCTCATCATTTGGCAGATCTCCTGGAGAAGTCTCGGGTGACTTTCCAGCTCAAGGCTGAGAGAGATTATCACATCTTCTACCAGATTCTCTCTATGAGGAAACCAGAACTGCCGGGTAAGAATTCCCAAACTTAACATAAAATGAGGAAGAAACTGATGACAACCTTATTCTTTCATTTTAGAGATGCTGCTCATCACAACCAATCCCTTCGACTATCAGTTCATCTCGCAAGGACAGACCACAGTAGCATCCATTGATGATGGTGATGAGCTGCAAGCTACTGATGTGAGTAAAGCTGCTGTTGTCTTTAAGTTAGTCTTCTGAAAGTCGCTGTATAGAATTTTTCTATTTGGTTCTGATCTGTTTTCAGCTGTAAGAGCCCTGCATTGTCCCTGTCCTTGTGAAGTATTACTATGTTAATAATGATAATAATAATAATAATAATACTTTAAACATATATAGCGCTTTTCTACGTACCCAAAGATGCTGGGTGATTTTGGGTTACATATAGTTATATACACAGCTAGTGAGTGTAATTTGACCACTTACTCTATTATTTACGCTTCAGGAAGCTTTTGATGTGCTGGGCTTCACTCCAGAAGAGAAGTCGAGCATTTACAAGCTGACTGGTGCCATCATGCACTATGGCAACTTGAAGTTCAAGCAGAAGCAGAGAGAGGAGCAGGCAGAGGCTGATGGCACTGAGGGTATGTTATCCAAACACTGCTTCATTATGATGAAAAGCACCACAGGCTTTTGTATCTTGACAGTTAATATTACCTGACCACACTGAATAATAACCAAGGTTGTGACAAAGATTGTTTTTTAGCTACTTAACATCATGATATAACTACTCCTATTGAAGGTTTAGATCGATAGCTTCCCCTTAAAAACGTGGTCACAAAATTGTATTCATAAAATGTATCAATGCATAAATGTAATATTACTGCATATAGTATGTGTTTCTTATAACAGATATAGACAAGGCTTGTTATCTGATGAACTTGAACTCTGCTGACGTCATCAAGGCCTTATGTAACCCAAGGGTCAAAGTAGGAAATGAGTGGGTCACCAAGGGACAGAGTGTCCAACAGGTAGGAGAGATGCAAATTTTGTTAGAACTTGTCCCTTGTCAATTAAGTATTAACTAGGCTATAAGTATAAGTATATTGAATATATGTATTAAGTATGTTTTCATTATTAACCTTGCATTTCGAAGGTGTACTATGCCATTGGAGCCCTGTCCAAGTCAATATATGAGAAGATGTTCAACTGGATGGTAGTGAGAATCAACAGCCAATTGGACACTAAACAAGCTCGCCAATACTTCATTGGTGTGCTGGATATTGCTGGATTTGAGATCTTTGATGTGAGTTTGTAAGACAAAACAAACATCTAGTTAAAAAAGAAACCTGATGCTATAAAAAGCCAACAACACATCTATCTCTTTTATAGTTAAATACCTTTGAGCAACTATGCATCAACTTCACTAATGAGAAGCTGCAGCAGTTCTTCAACCACCACATGTTTGTGCTGGAGCAAGAGGAGTACAAGAAAGAGGGCATTGTGTGGGTTTTCATTGACTTCGGCATGGACTTGGCGGCGTGCATTGAACTCATCGAAAAGGTGTGTAAATCTTAAATCTCATAGTTTATATGTATAATTACTATTATTGTTAAAATGTCATTTTTAACACAATTTAAGATCTAGTTCCAGTTCCTTCCCTAGAGCAATAATAAACCATATTTGTTTCAGAAATTAACCTACAATGTGCTTCTAAGGAACATGAATGTAATTTAAGACCTAGAAAAACACACCAACAATTATCTGATATTTCTTATGTCTGTTTATACTACAGCCCATGGGGATCATGTCCATCCTTGAAGAGGAGTGCATGTTCCCCAAGGCCAGTGATGCTACATTTAAATCCAAGCTTTATGACAACCATTTGGGCAAAAATCCCTGCTTCCAGAAGCCCAGGCTAGTGAAGGGGAGACCAGAGTCCCATTTCTCCCTGGTTCACTATGCTGGAACTGTTGATTATAACATTTGCAACTGGCTGGTGAAAAACAAGGACCCCCTCAATGAGACAGTTGTGGGACTGTATCAAAAGTCATCAATGAAGATGCTGGGACAACTCTTTGTTGGATATGCTGGGGCTGATGATGGTAAGCTATTTATCCATTACATAAAACAAGACCTTTATTATTTAGATGTAGAATCAGGACTGAGGAAACAGGACTGACAATCAATATAAAATCAAGCACACAACTGCCAAATACGGCAAAAAGTTAAATCCAACATTGGCAAAAGTTAAATCCAAAATTTGAATAATTTCAGACCACATATAAATTAGTCATCAGGAATCTAATCCAACCTCAACCCCAGGCTGGAGTCTGTATTCAATTACGGACATTTATACATTTGCTGCAGATGCTGCAAAGAGCAAGGAAGCTGGTAAGAAGAAGAAAGGTGCTTCCTTCCAGACTGTGTCCGCTCTCCATAGGGTCAGTATGACTTACTAGTTCATGTATGATGTTTCTGTTCATTATGCATTGTATACAAGGTCAGTGATTACTGTTTTATTATCACATTTCTAAACCTGTGAAAGACATTCTCATGCTGTTCTGAACTCTCATTAAGCAAATACAAAATATCTTACAACAGGAGAACCTGAACAAGCTGATGACGAATTTGAGGTCGACTCACCCCCACTTTGTGCGCTGCCTCATCCCCAATGAGACCAAGACTCCTGGGGCCATGGAGAATCCTTTGGTCATGCACCAGCTGCGCTGTAACGGTGTGCTGGAAGGCATCAGGATCTGCAGAAAGGGCTTCCCCAACAGGATCCAGTATGCAGACTTCAAACAGAGGTACAATCTGTTAATTGTTTGTTCTGACTATATGATAACACAAGAGGACATAACAAACAGACCATTTCACTTTTCTTCAGATACCGTATCCTGAATCCTGCCGCTATCCCTGAGGGACAGTTTATTGACAGCAAGAAAGGAGCAGAAAAACTGCTGGGATCTCTAGATATTGACCATGAGCAGTACAGACTTGGACACACTAAGGTACTTTATTGTATAATGCTCTCATACACACCTGCTATATTAAATGTGCACATTTTGTTAAGCCTAATGAAACTCTAAACGCCCAAACTGTTGATTTTAAGGTCTTCTTCAAAGCCGGTCTCCTGGGTACCCTTGAGGAGATGAGAGACGACCGTCTCGCTCTCATCATGACTGGTA
This sequence comes from Clupea harengus, assembly GCF_900700415.2. Taxonomy (NCBI): domain Eukaryota; kingdom Metazoa; phylum Chordata; class Actinopteri; order Clupeiformes; family Clupeidae; genus Clupea; species Clupea harengus. Next base: position 7,608,191 of record NC_045168.1, on the reverse strand, counting down.
TCCAATCAAGAGGTCGCGGCCTTCTGGCAAGAATTGAATTCCAGAAGATTGTTGACCGCAGGTAAATTGGTTTACTAATTAAATGGGACGATCACACTTAGGGCTGAACGATTAATTGCATTTGCGATAAAAATCGCGATGTGATAAAACACGATTTTCTAACTGCAATGTGCGCGATTACAACGTAGTCTAAGGTCTTAAGATGCTAAATTTTGCACACAGTGTTTAAAAAGTGTATGCCTTGTGTTTATACTTACAATTACTTTGTTTAAATTACTTAAATGCAGTGGCAAAGCCACCGATTTGTTGTTCTTGTTTCTGTAATGAGCAGTTAAAAAAAAATGTAAAATGTGGGAAAGAATTATTAATTATTAAATCGCAATCGCAATATTGGGGGGAAAAATTCGCAATTAGATTATTTTCCCAAATTGTTCAGCCCTAGTCATACTACCGAAGTGTCCACTTCTGGAAAATATCATAAAATAATATGGAAAATGCATTTGCTTTTCTACATATGTTGTTTTTCTATGCATTACTGTAATTATACATTACTGCATTAATTAGAGAAAAAAAACTAATATTTCAATGTTTTTTGGAATATGACCCAAACCGTCTACACAGGCAGTGGGGACAATAAATTATACTTAACCCTAACCCTGGGAGAACTAAGAAGCAGTCAAGAGGACTCCTAACTCAGACTCCTAACTAAGATCAATTCCTAGAAGATAGTGGGTTGGGTAGTGTATTCCATTATTACCTTTTCCCATAGCCTGTCATTATTTATGAATTGATCTTTCTTTGCAGTAGGCCCTAAAGCGCATGCCTACTCACCGGCACAGACCTGTCACTCATCAGTCAATCACCAAGGTCATTGAAAGCAAGCTCATGACTTGACGTCAGCCAGCTTTGGGAATAGGATCTTTGTATAGAACTTTCAGTTAGAAACGTTTTATGTGACTTAGGAGTCTGGGGCCTGAAGTTTGTTTTAATGAAATCGTCATAACACTTTTATTATTGTGGGATGTGGGGAATTCATTTGGAGGAAATATTTAAGATTAACTCCCTTTGGCCTGTCCCACAGCAAGGAAGCACTCGTAATCATCTTCCAACACATTTCTTCAGAATGATGTAGACCCTTTTTCTTTTATTTTGAAAATTTGACATTTGTTTTTTTTAGCTAAACGACCTTTCCTTTCTTTCCAGTGTTATTGTACATAAACTCTCAGAGCAAAAAGAAATAATGTGATTCGTGTGATCAGTGAATTGCTGAAATTGCTGAAGAAGTCATACTCACAAACTGTATACTATAAATACCGTTTATGGGAACAAAGGTTGAGCCTATTGTAAACTTGAATGTGAACATGTGCTACACGCTACACAGGAGTTACAATGTAATCACTAAAACATGCCTATCACATTTCTTCCTGCGCTCAGATGAGAAAGTGGCCATATAATGACTATACTCACATCAACCCTATTCTTCTACAATCTCCTGTTTGTTGCACACACGATATGACTTTCCCTTCCAAATTTTAAGGGATTCCCTACTCGTGATTCAGTGGAATGTCCGTGCATTCATGGGTGTCAAGAATTGGCCCTGGATGAAGATGTACTTCAAGATCAAGCCCCTGTTGAAATCAGCTGAGTCTGAGAAAGAGATGGCCAACATGAAGGAAGAATTCGTAAAACTGAAGGAGGCCTATGCTAAATCTGAGGCTCGTAGAAAAGAGCTGGAGGAGAAAATGGTTTCTGTTCTCCAAGAGAAGAATGACCTGCAACTTTCAGTTCAGACTGTGAGTAAAGCTTATTTTCAGTGTTTATAACAATTGCTTTAAACGATACATTTGTTTGACCTATAGATGAAGGAAAAATTTCTAAAATGAGCATTGAGCTGCAATAGCCATGTTCACCTACAGCAATCAATTACTCTTCACAGGAACAAGATAGTCTTTGTGATGCTGAGGAACGTTGTGAGGGTCTGATCAAGAGCAAGATCCAGCTTGAGGCCAAAAGCAAAGAGCTGACTGAGAGACTGGAAGATGAGGAAGAGATGAATGCAGAGCTGACTGCTAAGAAAAGGAAGTTGGAGGATGAGTGCTCTGAGCTCAAGAAGGACATTGATGATCTGGAGCTAACACTGGCTAAAGTGGAGAAAGAGAAACATGCCACTGAGAATAAGGTCAGTGCATGTGAAATAGGTGCAAGGTGATGGTAAGGAAACTCCCTATGCTAAGATGTTTTCATTCCTTCTATTCATTTAGGTTAAAAACCTGACTGAGGAGATGGCAGCTCTTGATGAAATCATTGCCAAGCTGACCAAGGAGAAGAAAGCTCTACAGGAGGCTCATCAGCAAACACTGGATGACCTTCAGAGTGAGGAGGACAAAGTCAACACTCTGACTAAGGCCAAAGCCAAGCTGGAGCAGCAAGTTGATGATGTGTGTTTCCAGTTATCACCTTATTCAATGCTTTGTGTATTGCGCTGGTGTCTGAAAAATGAAAAAAAAATCCTTTCCTACTCTTTTTCAGCTTGAGGGCTCCCTGGAACAGGAAAAGAAGCTAAGGATGGATCTGGAGAGAGCTAAGAGGAAGCTTGAGGGTGACTTAAAGTTGACCCAGGAGAATGTGATGGATTTGGAAAATGATAAACAGCAGCTAGAGGAAAGGCTGAAAAAGTATGTTTTCTGGATCACACATGAGACAAAACCATTTTTCTTTATTTTTTTTTAATTGTTATGCATTAATTAATATTCCGATAATCAAACTATTATGTTTACTATAAAGACGATTTAATCTGTTTTGTTTTTTTTACCACAGGAAAGACTTTGAAACGAGCCAGCTTACCAGCAAGATTGAAGATGAGCAAGCTATGGGAGCCCAGCTCCAAAAGAAACTGAAGGAACTTCAGGTACAGATGAAACAATGAGTATTAAAACTGAGTATACAATAGGACATTTAATCATTATTTAATACATTAATTCATAACACATTTATGTTTTCTTGAAAAAAGGCCCGAATTGAGGAGCTAGAAGAGGAACTAGAGGCTGAGAGAGCTGCCAGGGCCAAAGTGGAGAAGCAGCGGGCAGACCTGGCCAGAGAGCTGGAGGAGATCAGTGAGAGGCTGGAGGAGGCTGGAGGTGCCACTGCTGCCCAGATTGAGATGAACAAGAAGAGGGAGGCTGAGTTCCAGAAGTTGCGCAGAGACCTTGAAGAGTCCACTCTGCAGCATGAGGCCACCGCTGCCACACTGAGGAAGAAGCAGGCAGACAGTGTAGCTGACCTCGGCGAGCAGATTGACAACCTTCAGAGAGTGAAACAAAAGCTTGAGAAGGAGAAGAGTGAACTCCGTCTGGAGCTGGATGATGTTGCCTCCAACATGGAGCAGGTTTCCAAAGCCAAGGTAAAGTATGAAAACTTTCATGAACAATAGTGTTTACATATCAAGAGTCCAGATGTTTTTGATCTTTCTATTTTCATGAACAATTTTCTTTTTTCAGGGAAACTTGGAGAAAATGTGCAGGACCTTGGAGGATCAGATGACTGAATATAGGACAAAGTATGAAGAAGCCCAGCGCAGCATCAATGATTTTTCTATGCAGAAAGCTAAGCTACAAACTGAAAATGGTACATAACAGTTACACTGACATAACATGTTTAAACATTAACACTCTCATGACAAGCTATCATGACTAACTATCATGTCTTAATCAAACAGGGGAGCTTTCCCGGCAACTAGAAGAGAAGGATTCTCTTGTCTCTCAGCTAACTAGAGGCAAACAATCCTACACCCAACAGGTTGAAGACCTTAAAAGACAACTGGAGGAAGAAATCAAGGTGTTTAGAAAACATACTTTAACATGAATTACATGAATGATGAACATACTGTTATAGCATAATGTAAGGAAAATATTAATGTATTAATTTCTACTCTTGAAATAATTTACTTATTTGGCTACTTCTATGATCATTTTTTCCCAGGCTAAGAATGCTCTAGCCCATGCAGTGCAATCCGCTCGCCATGATGCTGACCTCCTAAGGGAGCAGTTTGAGGAGGAGACGGAGGCCAAGGCTGAGCTGCAGCGCAGTCTTTCCAAGGCCAACTCTGAGGTGGCTCAGTGGAGAACCAAGTACGAGACTGATGCCATCCAGAAGACTGAAGAGCTGGAAGATGCCAAGTAAGGCCGCCTGACCTGACGCTGTATAAACTGTTTAAAAATCAAAGACTAAACATGGCTAGTACCATCATAATGCACACTTTCAATCTATTCTTACTCAGGAAAAAGCTGGCTCAGCGTCTGCAAGATGCAGAGGAAGCTGTGGAGGCTGTTAATGCTAAATGCTCCTCCCTTGAGAAAACTAAGCATAGACTGCAGAATGAGATTGAAGATCTCATGGTAGATGTGGAGAGATCCAATGCTGCTGCTGCTGCCCTGGACAAGAAGCAAAGAAACTTTGACAAGGTAACAAACCCATTTCTCCTAACTTCCAACACTTCATGTAATATCGCTGGGGAAAAAATCATGTTCAATATTTCAATTCGTTCAGGTCCTAGCGGAGTGGAAGCAGAAGTATGAGGAGGCTCAGACTGAGCTGGAGAGCTCCCAGAAAGAGGCCAGATCTCTTGGCACTGAGCTCTTCAAACTCAAGAACTCCTATGAGGAATCTCTGGATCACATGGAGACCATGAAGAGGGAGAACAAAAACCTCCAAGGTCTGTAAAGACATGAAATCACTGCCACGTGCTTGAGCAGTGAAGTATTTGAACATATTTTTGTATCTGAACACAGTTTTGTTTACCCCATAGAGGAAATATCTGATCTCACTGAGCAACTTGGTGAGACTGGCAAGAGCATTCATGAACTTGAAAAGGTCAGAAAACAACTTGAGCAAGAAAAGGCAGAGATTCAAACTGCTTTAGAGGAAGCAGAGGTATGTTAAAAAAAAAATGGTCAGTTAGATTGCAACTGTTTCTTAGACTTGCTAAGGAAAGTTCTATGTGTATATAATAATGTGCTTATATATTTCAACAGGGTACTCTAGAGCATGAGGAGGGTAAGATCCTTAGAGCTCAGCTGGAGTTCAACCAGGTCAAAGCTGACATTGAGCGCAAACTTACTGAGAAGGATGAGGAGATGGAGCAGGCCAAGAGGAACCAGCAGAGAGTGGTGGATACCCTGCAGAGCTCCCTGGAGTCTGAGACTCGCAGCAGGAATGAGGCGCTCAGGCTTAAGAAGAAAATGGAGGGAGACCTCAATGAGATGGAGATCCAGCTGAGCCAGGCCAACAGGCAGGCATCTGAGGCCCAGAAGCAGCTCAAGGGTCTCCACGGGCATTTGAAGGTTAAAAAGCAGTATATAACGTCAGTCATAACTGTAGATGCAAATATGTCCATGTTCATTTACGATTTCTAAAATGTATCCATCATAGGACTCTCAGCTTCATCTGGATGAAGCTGTCCGTGCTAACGATGATCTCAAAGAGAACACTGCAATTGTGGAGAGACGCAACAATCTGCTGCAGGCTGAACTGGATGAGCTGAGGTCCCTGGTGGAGCAGACTGAGAGAGGCCGGAAACTGGCCGAACAGGAGCTGCTGGACGTCAGCGAAAGGGTGCAGCTGCTGCACTCTCAGGTAAAATCCTAAATATGTTGCTAAGACTAATTTATAATGCAACACAGACTATCATTAACATTTTTGTCTTCTCACATAGAACACCAGCCTGCTTAACCAGAAGAAGAAGCTGGAGGGTGATACATCCCAGCTGCAGACTGAAGTGGAGGAGGCTGTGCAGGAGTGCAGGAATGCTGAGGAAAAAGCCAAGAAGGCCATCACTGATGCTGCCATGATGGCAGAGGAGCTGAAGAAGGAGCAGGACACCAGTGCCCACCTGGAGCGCATGAAGAAGAACATGGAGCAGACCATCAAGGACCTGCAGCACCGTCTGGATGAAGCTGAGCAAATCGCCATGAAGGGTGGCAAGAAGCAGATCCAGAAGCTAGAGTCCAGGGTGATTGCTCTATTTTACTGATTTGAGATCAAGCCTTGTTCAGTAAGGATATATTTTCAAAATATAGTTTTGACGTTTGGTGTCTACATAGATGAGGGAGCTTGAAAATGAGGTTGAGATGGAACAACGGAAGGCCGGTGATTCTGTCAAGGGGATCCGTAAATATGAGAGACGCATCAAGGAGCTCACCTACCAGGTAAGTTGAATTTCATAAAATGTCTGGAAAAATGTCTTGGTGTGTCTCTCCCTCACATCACATAGATAAACAGTAATAAACGTTTACTAAAATCTTCATCTACAGACTGAAGAAGACAAGAAGAATCTGCATCGTCTCCAGGATCTAGTGGACAAACTGCAGATGAAGGTCAAGTCCTACAAGAGAACATCAGAGGAGGCTGTAAGTTTCCCATAATTCACCACTAAAATCATTCATACATACTAGAGTGATCTTTTACCTAATTCTGTGACTAATTATGTTTTTCAGGAGGAACAAGCCAACAGCAACTTGGGCAAGTTCCGCAAGCTACAGCATGAGCTGGATGAGGCTGAGGAGAGAGCTGATATTGCTGAGTCTCAGGTCAACAAGATTAGAACCAAGAGCCGTGATGCAGGTGGCAAGGTAAATTTACACACTAGCATAAAATCCACTATCTATGTTTTTCATTGAAAATAAACATTGATATTGCATGGCAAGTATCTGCTTACTAAGCACATGGGTCTATCTCTATGGTAAACACTAGAACGGCCAAGCAATTCACACCACCTAGAACAACAGTCTGTCTGTTTTGAGTTTGCATGTTCAGTGATCATGGCCATCAACATGCAAGCAAAGTAAAGCCATCAAAGTTTACAAAACCCAAATTAGGTTTTTACGACACCAGCTTGTCCACTGTCAAATCATGTGATCCTGAGATTTATTTTTATATAAACTGTAAAATCAGTTCTGATGTTAGAGATGGCAAAAAATTATTCATTAATCAATGATGACCCCTCGGCCAATAATGCTAAAACTCCCACTCTAACCTGAGGCATAACCTTTTATCTGACAAGAGAAATCACATATCTATGTTCTTGCTCCCAGCAGCTTTTCAGCCAATCACAACCAAAACTACTGGGCAGCAATTCAACTTGATAACATGTTTGCCTGATCAAAATACATACGTAGGTACAAGATACGTATGATTAAAACAGATTATACATGCAAATCATATATTTTCTTTTTCATATTTCCCTTGCAGAAAGGTCATGATGAAGAGTGAAGCTCAGACTTGGACCTTTCCAAAGAGTATGTCTGCCTTACAGTGATTAAGTTGTCCTTTTAGCTGTGCTGTGTTACAGTAGATTTAATAAAATGCGTGTCAAAAATATCATTCTGGTTGTCATATGTTAGCGTATGCTAGCACTTGATTAGTCATAAATGAAAAACTATAAAATGTGCCAACCATCGGCCATTAATGCTAAAACTCCCACTCTAACCTGAGGAATAGCCTTTTATCTGACAAGAAAAATCACAGATCTTTGTTCTTGCTACCAGCAGCCTTTCGGCCAATCACAACCCAAACTAGTGGGCAGCAATTCACCTTGATAATCTGTTTGCCTGATCAAGATACACATTTGTTGAACAGTAAATTACTTGATTGATTAAAACAGATTATACATCTATTTTCTTTCCCTTGCAGAAAGGTCATGTTGAAGAGTGAAGCTCTGACTTGGACCTTTCCTAAGAGCATGTCTGCCTTACAGTGATTTAGTTGTCCTTTTAGCTGTGCTGTGTTACAGTAGATTTAATAAAATGCGTGTCAAAAATATAATTCTGGTTGTCATATTTTAGTGTATGCTATCACCTGATTAGTTATTAATGAAAAAACATCAAATAATAGATTTTTGCTTCAAAGCAATACTTTTTTTGTAAAAGCAAGCAGATAATGAGCCAGCGCAAGGCAGTTGGCACAGTGGTAGAAGTATGTATCCAAAAGCCTCTTAAAGAAGCTTGTTTTTGAAAAATGTAAAAATACTAAACCATGTGCATATGTATCTGCTTGAGTGGCACAATTAAACACACCCATTCACAATTCACAGCTCACACTTCTACTGACATCTAACCAATGGTAAAATACTTTTGTTTGCAATCAGAAAGAGGAAGACACTGTATATTAATTTGAAAATATAACAAAAAAACCTTTGTTTGACAGTCACGCAATAAAATGACTATTGTTGACTAGTCAATAAAAGGACTATAGTATCATGTTAAAACCTCACCACAGTGTTGTTACAAGACATAATAAAAATAAAACTAGAAAAACAGCATGGCAAGAATCTTGTACACACAAAAGGACATAAGCAATAATAGCAATTGTTGTCAACGAAGAAAGACATAGAAGTAATGAAATTGTACAAACACATTTAAGGAATGTCTTCCCACATCAGTCATTCAATCCTTGGTACATTGAAGCACGTACCCAGTTCACACAAAAATGTACCAGTAACTGAATGACTAGTCACAGGGAAAAACATGCTATGCTATACTATATAAACCATTTCTCAGGGACTAAGGTGACATGGTGCTGTATCAAGGATCCATCTTTATGCATCCTTAACATTCAGACTCAACCCCTCAGTGCCCTTCTGAGGTTCAAGAAGGTTTCTGTAACTCTACAGCAATGCTGAGCTATGCTGAATTATGCATACCCTAATGACACACAATCAAACGACAAAATGTGAAAATGGCATTTATTCTAGGCCTATATTATATATACAGTCCACTCCACAATTACTAGCACCCTTAGGTTATAAGACATTCACCCTTTTGGTGAATTAGCTTAAACTCACACTGAAAAAATCCAATGAAGAAATTATTTTAAACAAAATCACATGTGCCACAATTATTGGCACCCCCTAGAACTTCTTATGGACATAATGTACCTGAAGAGTGTTTAGGAACACACGGTGAGGAGGATGGGAAGAGAGGCAACTCACTTCATGTCTCCAAATTTGCCATCAGATGCCACTTCCCTATCAACAGTGTATTTTAAAGGCATGCCAAAAAAAGACTTTCCTGTCAAGTAACCAAAAATGTAAGCACCTGGACTTGGCTAAACCCTATTGGGACTTTGTCCACAACCGTGTTCTATGGTTCTATGGCTTTTTGGCAACAAACACTCAAGGTTGGAGTGCCATAAAAATGAGGATGACTATACTGAAAAGAACCTGATCCCCACTGATAAGTCCTTGTATTGTTGTTCTGTGTTGTCTTGTTGTTCTATTTGTGATGCTATAGCCTGCATGGAGAATACCAAAAAAAAATCCTAGTATCTGTATACATGGCGAAATAAAGTTAATTGAATTGAATTGAATTGAATTTAATTGAATTTCAATTGAAGTATGGTGGAGGGTCTGTGATGCTGTGGGGCTGTTTTTCCTCCAAAGTTCCAGGGAACCTCGTTTGGTACATGGCATCATTGACTCCATGAAATACCAGGACATGCTTTTGATGCTGCTTTTGATGTGGGTGATCACAAATTATTATTGAAAAAACTCATGTGTTATGGTTTTGCCTTATCATGGATAGGATGCTATCTATCCAATAGAACACAACGAGTTTTCTTTAATGGAAGCTTTTCAGATGCTAGAAATGTAGAGTGTGGAATTCCACAAGGAAGTTCGCTTGGCCCTTTACTTTTTTCTATTTTTACTCGAAAACTCGAAATAGCAGTCGTAACTCGGCCAGAGTTTTCTCAAATGCGATTCCTTAAAAAAACACAAGATGGCCCCGTTGGCCATCTTGTGGTTTTTTGAGGAATCGCATTTAAGAAAACTCTCCGTGTTAATGAATTTGTGAGAAATCGTTGGTGATTGCGTTCACATCAACTCTACAGATCCTCGGATTAAAGTATCATTAACAATTACGTTTCACATGTAGGCCTATAGTCATGATTCTACGAGGCACCGTGATGTCATAAAATAAATAAAAGGACTACACCGGAATGCTGCGCTCGTCTAGTGAGCGTCGTGAAGCTTTTGAAGACCCAACTCTTCAGAGAGCATCTCCCTTCCTAACTGGCACTTCGACTAGTGCTTAACTTGCACTTACAGCAGTTATATTCCTGCACTTCTTTTTTTCTTTTCTATTTAGTTTTTCTATTTCTTATGTAAAGTAGTATTTATTCTCACACTAGGTCTCTATTGCTCGTAGCTTGACTGTTCTCTCCCTTGTACGTCGCTTTGGACAAAAGCGTCTGCTAAATGACTAAATGTAAATGTAAAAAAAACATGCATGTCACTCTCTCCTGGTTGAAAAGTTGAGGAGAGGCTGACAGCATCATTACTTGTTTTTCTTAGAAGCATTAATATATTGAAAATTCCTAATTGTTTGTATAGTCAACTCACATTCAACTCTAACATACATACCTACCCCACCAGACATGCCACCAGAGGTCACTACACGGTTCTTAAATCTAGACCACAATCAAAGCAACGTATAGTATTATGTCAGCCATGAGCCATGATTGTATGGAACTCACTTTCAGCTCAGATTGCTAAAGCACTCAATAAAGCAAGCTTTAAAAAACAAGTGAAGCAACACCTAATAGTTCAACGCCTGTAACCACATTTTGAACACCTCCTTTTTTTATGTATATAAATATGTTGTAAGATTTCAATTTGTATGTATATTCAATGTTTATGAATTTAGTGTATATTAATACATATAAGTGTATATGAATAAGAATATGTATAGTAATATGTTGGCGAGAAATAATATTGTTAGTTATACTTTTCTTATTTTATTATCATTTGGTTGTTTTGTCTGTAATGGTCTTATCTGTTGTCATGTTTTATGTTTTGTGTGGACCCCAGGCATCAGCTAATGGGGATCCTAATCAAATCCTAAATCCTAATCCTGAATCAAAATATTGCTGCCTCTGCCAGGAAACTAAAACTGGGTATATATAATAATTTCTTGATAAGGTTTTTTTTGTTCTCAGAATACATTTACTAGATTTGAAGGTTGGGTTTTGTCTCAGTGTGAGAATAAGCTAATTTACTCATCTTTACCAGGGGTGCCAATAATTGTGGAGGAGACTGTACACGTACATCATGTATACATACAGTATATCTACAGAATGCACATTTAATACAGATAATCATGTGATAAAAAACATGAAATAATATTTGACAGAATAATAGACTATTGCTAAACCATGGGCATATGTATCTGCCTGAGTAGCACAATGACACACAGTCACACCCATTCACAATTCACAGCTCACACTTCTACTGACATCTAACCAATGGCACTTTAGGGCTGAGGTAAAAGAAAAACACAAATGATTACAATATTTTAACAGTACATTCTGATGGACCGTTTAAGAGTAAATCATTGCCTAGGTATTAGGTTGTGTACTGCTTAAATAGGTATAAATATGGGTCATTGACCAATGTTTCTAGTAATAGGTATTACATGTGCAATGGAACCTTTCAGGATGCATTTTATGATCTCTGGTACTTTAACTAAAAGCATGCTCTATTATTTGAAAGAAGAGGGGGGGAGAGAGCACATACAGTAACTGACCAATATCTAGTAGGTCCAAGAACACTTACCACTTTTAAAATTAACCACCACTTCAACATTATGCTTGCTGGGAAGTCTGAGATGTCTTGCCTCTCTGAACAGGGATCCAAAACATCATGTAAGAACAATGAAAGAAAACATTCATTTACACAAAATAACCAATCAGAATCACCTTGTAGAATATGAGTAAGAGCATCCTGTACAAAAGCCCTGAAGGAAAACAAATGAAGTATCTTCAGACTTCAGACTATAACACAAGGGTAATACATATAGATAGCTGTGGGCACTGCAATGACTGCAAGTTGTCCAAGGCAAAGGAGGAGGTTAATACTGTAATGCTATTGCAGGTGGAGTCTCGACTGAACAGCTGAGATGAGATGACCTTTACACATGTATCATCACTTAGAACATCAGTGCTCCTCACAAGCGGTGTTCCTCAATCAGACAGAAGCACTCAGCAGGAATTTCACAGGTTATCTTTGTCATCAAGGACAATGGCAAGGAAACTATGCAGAGCAAACCAGACTGAGCAGAGAATCAGGTGTCTCCATACAATCAACCTGAGATGTCTACAACTCCCAACCATACCCTTAAGTGGGCTTCATAGTTTATCTGCTGATTCTGAATTAATTATCATGACTTTCCCTTATGTACCTCAGCATATAGCATTTATCAAAACAATGATTTTTATTAAAATAGCAAAAGAACAGAATTTTATTTTTCTATGAAAAGGGTCATTGAGTTTATTTTCATAATTACAATCATAACCATGAACTTAAAATGAAAACAAAATATTTACCAAGAACATCCTGATCTGATCCTGATCCTGCAACTTCCATCCAAATGTTATGACAGTTTCCTGTAAGCAATTTACAATTAATGAAGTAATGAAAGTTTGGCTGGAGTCATGGGATGTTAATGAAAGATGTTTTAGCACTCATCAATGGTACTTGGGCCTTGTTGTTTCCCTCAACATGTTTCTTTAGCTGTTTATACTTAACCAGGTCACATTTATGTTACTTCCACTACTGTGTTACGGTTCTAAATGTAAGAGTCTAACGCAACTGGCGTAACTGCAAATGGTGACCTTGGGCCAAAGGAGTCAATAGTGTATGATGGGTCTACACAACTGGAACAAGTTCAGTTAACTATACAATCTGTTATTCTCAGTCATAGGAGGGCAGCAAGCAGATATTTCACAGGGCTATCTTTATACTTAAGTCTGAAGGCAGATTTAACAATATTGCACTGACAGGATGGGACTATGTGAAGTGTGACTACCAGCTGTCAGCTGACTGACCTTGGCCATTCATTGGCAACTGGATATCTTCAATTAAATATTCTGACTGAAAATTCCATTTTGTTTGTGCATATTTTGCCTCAGGCTACTCACAGGCTACTCATTGGACTAAAAGTTGATGACAAATGAAAAACTTGAAAGTGAAAGCAGTCAAACTATTAGCTTGTTTGCCTGAAACACATCACTCACACTTAAGTTTCACTCATCTGAAACCTGTTCATCCTGGTCCAATATCCAAAGGTGCAAAAATGATTAGTTCCATACTCACTCTGTATCACGTACACCCCACATGTAATTATATGATACTATTTTGAAATCTTTCCAAATACAGAGGATGACCTTGTGTATCAACCAGAAGCCTACACAGAAGCCTACACAGTAACTCCCAGATTGTTCATCCTGGTCCAATATCCAAAGGGGCAAAAATGCATCCCAACAGTACTACTTGCCCAATCAAAGTGTGGGAATCACTTAAAAACTCTGCACACCTTTGATATCAAGTAGAGATACTTGTCAGGTACAGGCTGAGCATCTCTGTTTACTCACAGTGTTCTGTGTAATTCCACATTAGAGTATCTGACTGTAAATCTTACTGTAAATTAGTGACAGCTTAAATGTGCTCAGAGTAGGTATACTACATACATTTCAGCTGTCCCCAAAAAATTATCACTTGCACTCAAACAATTCTCTGTCACCTTATGGAGGCTCCTCAGCTGTTCTCACAGACTGATGGTTGGATACCCCAGCTTCTTAGTATGGCCTTACTTCACAACCAATTACATTATTTGAATGGATTTTAGTCCCTTGAGGGGTCTTCATGCTGTAAGTAACTGATGGCATTAGCATATTAACCTTGTCCTCAAGTGGTGCTTGTGCATGTTTTTGGTTCAGTTACACCTTTACTGGACATCCTGACAACCACCTAATAGAAGTTACTCAGCTGTTGTCACTAATTGAGTTCTATCTAGTCCTCAATGAGCACAGCTACTTGAGATGGCCTTACACATCACTATTTAAACCATTTAAAATTTCACTAACACTAACACTAAACCTTCAGAGGATGTCAAACTAATCTGTCCTCAAGTGATAAGCTATACTACACTTCACCTGTGACCTTAACCTTCAGACGTCTCCTTTCAGCCGGAAACATTAATGGAAGAGGTGCTACATGCTGTTCTTCTCAATCAAAGACAGGCACTCAGCAGGAATCTCACAGTGCTTTCTTTGTGCTTAAGACTAATGTGTCCACGGGACAGGGCAAAGTGATGCTTTGTCATCATATGGCAGCTGACTGACCTTGGCCTTGACTGGAGTCACACAGCTAGGCTTTGCTTTAGGCCACACCTGTGAGCACCAAAGAACACTCATGAACAGCACCTGAAAAATAATTTCAGATGGAACAATATTCAGATGGCAGACTTATGATGTCCATCTTTTAGGGTAGAGATGCTTTACAAAGGCACAAAAACACCATTGTTTTTTTTTATGCATTTACATTGTTTTTTTAATACAGATACCACTGAACTTCATAACATTTTCAGCATCAAAATCAGATAGCTATGTGTATACATTGTCATTTTCCTAAAGAAAATGGATAGGCCCAGCTTAATTTAAATACAACATACTAGTATGGTTAATTCTTAACTAATACTTGTTTTTTTTCATCCAGTAGCCAGATTTCTAGTTTGTCATCCCAGGTCCTATATATAATCAATCTGCAACAGGTTAAGTAAGGACAGCTCGGTGTAACTATTTCCTTTCATGGATTGGAGAGTTGACACAATAATTATGGATGCCCTTCCCCACTGATGTTCCCCATCACCCTCACTAAACAGACCCTGAAAACTCTAAAGAAATGCATGAAAACCTGTCACACAAATACTATAGATGTACAGAATACCAAGAAATATTACGATACATGACCTTTTCTTTGTTCCTTCTAAATCATCAGTACTGTTTAAGTCCAGAAGCATTTTATTTCTTGGCAAAAACAATTGTTTACTGTACCTTTAACAGTACTGAATGACCCAATTGCCCCCACCTTTACATTCAAACCTAACTACCCTTATAAGAGGGCCGCTTGTTGTATTTATAACAGGGAGTTGTGTCTGCTCACACTCCAGGTTATCATCCCATTACCCACAGGTAAGACAACCAGAGTAATCAAATGATAATTTACCTAAAACTTTAAGAGTTTTAAGATCCAACAGTTCATTGTGATTATTTGATCATTCAAATGCTAGTAATTAACAATGACATTTTAAGGGTTGATAGGTAATCTCTTTATTTTCTTTTTTCATTTCAGAGTAATAATACGGAGAGTGAACATCAAAGGTACTGTAGGTGGTTTTAAAACTTGTGTCTATACTTCACTCGTAATACAGTATACTCAGCATAACATTAAGATTACTTAAACTCTGAGCTCAGTATCTATACTGGATGTGTAATTTCACCGTGATTCTAAAGTATATTTAACTACATAATGAGTCATTAATGGATACTCTCTGTGTCTTGATCTGACTTGAACTGTGCTTGTTCTTTTTCCATCAACAATCGTCTTGAATTATGCCATTCTACAATTAACTATCTGACTAATGATTTGTTGCGGTCGGTCATATTTAAACCCTTTAACAAAAGTCATGCTGATCAATATCCAGTCGGCAGGCTTAAGATATTATTAGTAAAAAAGCTGTGCTTGCTTGTCTATGTGATTTTTATATTCTGAAATTTCTAATCTACTCAATCTATCTAATTAACATTATCAAGGACTAAACCATGGGAGACGCGATGATGGCAGAGTTTGGAACGGCGGCTCCTTTTCTGAGAAAATCAGATATGGAGCGTCTGGAGGCCCAGACTCGCCCCTTTGACATTAAGAGGGCATGCTTCGTGCCGGATCCTGAGGTTGAATATGTGAAGGGAATGATTGTCAGCAGAGACGGGGACAAAGTCACCGTTGATACTGAGTATGAGAAGGTAAACAAATCAGTTTTACTGTTTTCGTTCACATTTTATTTGAACAAATCTTTTAAACTGTTTTGAGATTATTTAGACACATACATTGTCATTTTTAGACCTAAAGACTACAAAATACATCTATATTCATCATTACATGTAGATTTCCATGATTGCAGGCCTGTGAAAATCACAAGACTTTTGACTTCCAATGAATAATGTCCTCACACCAAAGATTTGTATGACTGACATATTCACTCCTTCTCAAAGACTGTCACTGTGAAAGATGTAGACGTCCACCCCCAGAACCCGCCAAAGTATGACAAAATTGAGGACATGGCGATGTTCACCTTCCTGCACGAACCTGCTGTGCTGTTTAACCTCAAAGAGCGTTATGCAGCCTGGATGATCTACGTGAGTACAATGACAAGTGTGTCTTCTCAGGAGGTTCTCAAGAGATGTCAGATATGTTCAAACAAATCATGATCAATCTCATGTCTCTTTGTACAGACCTACTCTGGGTTGTTCTGTGTCACTGTCAATCCCTACAAGTGGCTGCCAGTGTACGACCAGGAAGTTGTTGTTGCTTACAGAGGCAAGAAGAGGACTGAAGCTCCTCCTCACATCTTCTCCATCTCTGACAATGCCTACCAGTACATGCTGTCAGGTAAAAAAGTATTTATTTATTCAAATCGAATCTGAGTGTTGTATACAAACATCAGTTAAGAAACACTTAAAAAGGATATTTCATATTTTAGGTATAATAAAGGTATATAAAAAAAAACAGGAAAATGAAATTATTTGTTTTGTTTGTTTAGACAGGGAGAATCAGTCCTGCCTGATCACGTAAGTACACTATAGTAATGATGTTTCTAATTCTGACTAAAGTGCTGGTACAAAATAATAACATAAAAACTAAATTCCTTGCCCTTCTTTTTAAGTGGAGAATCTGGTGCTGGGAAGACTGTGAACACCAAGAGAGTCATTCAGTACTTTGCCAGCATTGCTGCTGTAGGTGGAGGCAAGAAGGATCCGAATGACAAAAAGGTTGTAGAATTGAGACAGTGCCTCTTCTGTGTTTAATGCAAATTCCCCCTAATCAAAATGGCAGTGACACTGATAGGTGTTTCTCTTCAGGGAACCCTGGAGGATCAAATCATCCAGTGTAACCCTGCTCTGGAGGCCTTTGGTAATGCAAAGACCATCAGAAATGACAACTCCTCTAGATTTGTAAGTATAACTTTGGATTGTCAAACGTCACTCAAGAAATGGTAATACAATCCTAGCAATGCACAACAATGCATTATGAATGCTTAAAAAAATGATTTCCATGTTTTTGTCAGGGTAAATTCATCAGAATCCACTTTGCTTCAAGTGGCAAACTGGCCTCTGCTGACATTGAGACATGTGAGTGAACTTCAGGAAAATGACATCCAATCAAAATCAATTATTCCTGAAATGCTGAAAAACATTGATTTCCTCATCATTTGGCAGATCTCCTGGAGAAGTCTCGGGTGACTTTCCAGCTCAAGGCTGAGAGAGATTATCACATCTTCTACCAGATCCTCTCTCAGAGGAAACCAGAACTGCTGGGTTAGAATTCCCAAACTTTAACATAACATTACATCACATGTCCCTTACTGAGGAAGAAACTGATGAGAACCATATTCTTCCATTTTAGAGATGCTGCTCATCACAAGCAACCCCTTCGACTATCAGTTCATCTCCCAAGGACAGACCACAGTAGCTTCCATTGATGATGGTGATGAGCTACAAGCTACTGATGTAAGTAAAGCTGCTGTTGTATTTAAGTTAGTCTTCTGAAAGCCCACTGGATAGAAACACATTGGAGAATTTTTCTATTTGGTTCTGATCTGTTTTCAGCTGTAGGAGCCCTGCAATGTCCCTGTCTTTGTGAAGTATTAATATGTTAATAGTAATAATAATAATAATAATAATACTTTAAACCCAAAGACGCTGGGTGATGTTGGGTTACATATGATGCTTGTCATATACACAGCTAGTGAGTGTAATTTCACCACTTACTCTATTATTTACGCTTCAGGATGCTTTTGATGTGCTGGGCTTCACTGCAGAAGAGAAGATGAGCATTTACAAGCTGACTGGTTCCATCATGCACTATGGCAACTTGAAGTTCAAGCAGAAGCAGAGAGAGGAGCAGGCAGAGGCTGATGGCACTGAGGGTATGTTATCCAAACACTGCTTCATTATGATGAAAAGCACCACTGGCTTTTGCATCTTGACAGTCAATTTGACCACACTGAATAATAAACAAGGTTGTGACAAAGATTGTTTTTTAGCTACTAAACATCATGACATAACTACTCCTATTGAAGGTTTAGATTGATAGCTTCCCCTTAAAAACGTGGTCACAAAATTATATTCATGAAATGTATCAATGCATAAATGTAATATTACTGCATATAGTATGTGTTTCTTTCTAACAGATATAGACAAGGCTTCTTATCTGATGAACTTGAACTCCGCTGAAGTCATCAAGGCCTTATGTAATCCAAGGGTCAAAGTAGGAAATGAGTGGGTCACCAAGGGACAGAGTGTCCAACAGGTAGGAGAGATGCAAGTTTTGTCAGAACTTTGTCCCCTTGTCAATTAAGTATTAAGTATAAGTATAAGTATATTGAATATATGTATTAAGTATGTTTTCATTATTAACCTTGCATTTTGAAGGTGTACTATGCCATTGG
Source organism: Clupea harengus (assembly GCF_900700415.2). NCBI lineage: Eukaryota > Metazoa > Chordata > Actinopteri > Clupeiformes > Clupeidae > Clupea > Clupea harengus. Next base: position 7,589,634 of record NC_045168.1, on the reverse strand, counting down.
AGCCCTGTCCAAGTCAATATATGAGAAGATGTTCAACTGGATGGTAGTGAGAATCAATGCCCAATTGGACACTAAACAAGCTCGCCAGTACTTCATTGGTGTGCTGGATATTGCTGGATTTGAGATCTTTGATGTGAGTTTGTAAGACAAAACAAACATCTAGTTAAAAAAGAAACCTGATGCTATAGAAGGCCAACAATACATCTATCTCTTTTATAGTTAAATACCTTTGAGCAACTATGCATCAACTTCACTAATGAGAAGCTGCAGCAGTTCTTCAACCACCACATGTTTGTGCTGGAGCAAGAGGAGTACAAGAAGGAGGGCATTGTGTGGGTTTTCATTGACTTTGGCATGGACTTGGCGGCGTGCATTGAACTCATCGAAAAGGTGTGTACATCTATAGTTTATATGTATAATTACTAGTGCTGTCAAACGATTAAAATATTTAATCGCATTTATGTCATAGTTAACTCAAAATGAATCGCGATTAATCGCAAATTTGTAAATTTCCCTTCGTTTATTTATTTTTTCCATCATTTTATTTTTATTTGAATGCCCTTATCAACATGGAAAAGTGGATTGGCTTGCTTTAAGCAAATGTTTTATTTTATTGAAAACCAACATTGCCAAACAGGGCGGTACAAAATAAAATTATAAAGTGCACATTTCAGGTAAACAAGGACTCAGCCTATAGTGCAGTTAAACCATGGCTTAATATTTTCTTTTTTTCAAGTTTGCTGGGAACATAGCAGTCAGGCCTCTTATTTCAGAAACAATGAACCGTAACAGTTAGGTTACCAATAAAAGGTAAGCCTACTACTTCTTTGCTTTCAGCCAGCTGCCTGTTGACATTTTCAGACAACAGTGAAGCTCGCTTCTTTTGCACAACACAACTTTTAAAAGTAAACTTTCCATTCAGAAGCTTTTTATCATCCATTTCGCCGTATCGCGCTCACCATTCACTCAAACCGTAACGTTAGCCTACTACACAGTTTGCGAGGCCAAAAAGAACGTTAATCTAAAAAAAAAAAAAAATTTACGGCGTTAAAATGAGTTTGCATTAACGCCGTTAATAACGCGTTAAACTGACAGCACTAATAATTACTATTATTGTTAAAATGTCATTTATAACACATTTTAAGATCTAGTTCCAGTTCCTTCCCTAGAGCAGTAAAATAACATATTTGTTATTATAATAAGTACTATGGAGCATGAATGTGATTTCAGACCTAGATTTATTAAGAGAAAAACACCAACAATTATCTGATATTTCTTACGTCTGTTTATACTACAGCCCATGGGGATCATGTCCATCCTTGAAGAGGAGTGCATGTTCCCCAAAGGCCAGTGATGCTACATTTAAATCCAAGCTTTATGACAACCACTTGGGCAAAAATGCCTGCTTCCAGAAGCCCAGGCTAGTCAAGGGGAGACCAGAGTCCCATTTCTCCCTGGTTCATTATGCTGGAACTGTTGATTATAACATTTGCAACTGGCTGGTGAAAAACAAGGACCCCCTCAATGAGACAGTTGTGGGACTGTATCAAAAGTCATCAATGAAGATGCTGGGACAACTCTTTGTTGGATATGCTGGGGCTGATTCTGGTAAGCTATTTATCCATTACATAAAACAAGACCTTTATTATTTAGATTTAGAATCAGGACTGAGGAACCAGGACTGACAATAATAATAAAATCAAGCACACAACTGCCATATTCGAAAAAACAGTTAAAAACTGGGGTACACTCAAGGGTTTCCAAGTTGTTCCATTATTCAAAATTTGAATAATTTCAGTCCACATATAAATTAGGGTCATCAGGAATCTAATCCAACCTCAACCCCAAGCTGGAGTCATTCAATTACGGACATTTATGCTTTTGCTGCAGATGCTGGTGCAAAGAGCAAGGAAGCTGGTAAGAAGAAGAAAGGTTCTTCCTTCCAGACTGTGTCCGCTCTCCATAGGGTCAGTATGACTTACTAGTTCATGTATGATGTTTCTGTTCATTATGCATTGTACACAGGGTCAGTGATTACTGTTTTATTATCATTATTATAAACCTGTGAAAGACATATTCATGCTGTTCTGAACTCTGATTAAGCAAATACAAAATATCTGGACAGGAGAACCTGAACAAGCTGATGACCAACTTGAGGTCGACTCACCCCCACTTTGTGCGCTGCCTCATCCCCAATGAGACCAAGACTCCTGGGGCCATGGAGAATCCTTTGGTCATGCACCAGCTGCGCTGTAACGGTGTGCTGGAAGGCATCAGGATCTGCAGAAAGGGCTTCCCCAACAGGATCCAGTATCCAGACTTCAAACAGAGGTACAATCTGTTAATTGTTTGTCCTGACTATATGATAACACTAAGAGGACATAACAAACAGACCAATTCACTATTTTTCAGATACCGTATCCTGAATCCTGCTGCTATCCCTGAGGGACAGTTCATGGACAGCAAGAAAGGAGCAGAAAAACTGCTGGGATCTCTAGATATTGACCATGAGCAGTACAGACTTGGACACACTAAGGTACTTTATTGTATAATGCTCCCATACACACCTGCTATATTAAATTAGCACGTTTTGTTAAGCCTAATGAAACTCTAAATGCCGAAACTGTTGATTCTAAGGTGTTCTTCAAAGCCGGTCTCCTGGGTACCCTTGAGGAGATGAGAGACGACCGTCTCGCTCTCATCATGACTGGTATCCAATCAAGAGGTCGCGGTCTTCTGGCAAGAATTGAATTTCAGAAGATTGTTGAACGCAGGTAAATTGGTTTACTAATTAAATGGGAGAGTCATACTACCGAAGTGTCCACTTCTGGAAAATATCATGAAATGCATTTGTTTTTCTATATAAGTTGTTTTTCTATACATTACTTTAATTATACAATTATACATTATACAAAGAAAGAAACCAATATTGAAATGTTTTTCAGAATATGACCCAAACCATCTATACATGACAGTGGGGACAAACTTTATGGTACATGGAATTTATTAGTTTATTTAAAACAAATATTGCCTAACTGCTCAAATAGGAATAAATGTTCAAAGAACATACTGTATCATTAAGTTAGCTGTAACCAAACAGTGTGTTTAAGGGGCAAACAAAAGGAAATGTCCACAGAATGGCCTGGGTCCATATTCACAAAGCACCTTGAAGCTAAAAGTAGCTCTTAACTTGTCGATATAGGAGAAATTCCAAATAATAATGGCCATGTCAGTCTCAACTTTGGGACTCCAACTTTTTAGTAAATTAGAGTAATTAGAGTAAATCACAATGCCAATTAGCGCTTATAGTAGCACCTAACCCTGGGAGAACTAAGAAGCAGTCAAGAGGACTCATAACTCACTAAAACCAACTCCTGGAAAATAGTGGGTTTGGGTAGCATATTGCGTCATTATTTATGAATTCATCTTTCTTTGCAGTAGGCCCTAAAGCGCATGCCTACTCACTGGCACAGACCTGTCACTCATCAATCAATCACTAAGGTCATTCATGAGAGTTGGCGTCAGCCAGCTTTGGGAATAGGAGAGAACTGTCACTTTTAGTGTGACTTAGGAGTACTCTCAGTGAAAAGAACAAATTACTTGTCAATACAGGCCATGAAGTTTGTTTTAATTAAATAAATGTACTCGTCATAACTCTTCATTATTGTGTGGGGAATTAATTTGGAGAAAATATTTGCAATATATAAGATTTAAGATGAACTCCCTTTGGCCTGTCACACAGCAAGGAAGCACTCGTAATCATTGTCCAATTTCTTTACAGTAGAGCCTTTTACTTTAATTTGGGCTAAATGGCCTTTCCTTTCAGTTTTATTGTACAAAAACTCTGAGGGCAAAAATAAATGATGTGATTCAAGTGAACAGAGAATTGCCGAAATCGCTGAAAGTCAGGTCATACTCACACACTACTATAAATACAGTATATGGGTACAAAGGTTGAGCCGATGGTAAACTTGAATGTGAACATGTGCTACACGCTTCACAGAAGTTAAAGTTCAATGCAATCGCTTAAACATTCCTATCACATTTCTTCCTGCGCTCAGATGAGAAAATGGCCATATAATGACAATAACTCACATCAACCCTATTCTTCTACAATCTCCTGTTTGTTGCACACACGATATGACTTTCTTTCCCTTCCAAAATGTAAGGGATTCCCTGCTCGTGATTCAGTGGAATGTCCGTGCATTCATGGGTGTCAAGAATTGGCCCTGGATGAAGATGTACTTCAAGATCAAGCCCCTGTTGAAATCAGCTGAATCTGAGAAAGAGATGGCCAACATGAAGGAAGAATTCCTGAAACTGAAGGAGGCCTATGCTAAATCTGAGGCTCGTAGAAAAGAGCTGGAGGAGAAAATGGTTTCTCTTCTCCAAGAGAAGAATGACCTGCAACTTTCAGTTCAGACTGTGAGTAAAGCTTATTTCCAATGTTCATAACATTTGCTTTAGACGATACATTTGTTTGACATATAGATGAAGGAAATATTTGTAAAATGAGCATTAAGCTGCCATGGCCATTTTCACCTACAGCAATCAATTACTCTTCACAGGAACAAGATAGTCTTTGTGATGCTGAGGAACGTTGTGAGGGTCTGATCAAGAGCAAGATCCAGCTTGAGGCCAAAAGCAAAGAGCTGACTGAGAGACTGGAAGATGAGGAAGAGATGAATGCAGATCTGACTGCTAAGAAAAGGAAGTTGGAGGATGAGTGCTCTGAGCTCAAGAAGGACATTGATGATCTGGAGCTAACACTGGCTAAAGTGGAGAAAGAGAAACATGCCACTGAGAATAAGGTCAGTGCATGTGAAATAGGTGCAATGTGATGGTAAGGGAACTCCCTATGCTAAAATGTTTGTATTTCTTCTATTCATTTAGGTTAAAAACCTGACTGAGGAGATGGCAGCTCTTGATGAAATCATTGCCAAGCTGACCAAGGAGAAGAAAGCTCTACAGGAGGCTCATCAGCAAACGCTGGATGACCTTCAGAGTGAGGAGGACAAAGTCAACACTCTGACTAAGGCCAAAGCCAAGCTGGAGCAGCAAGTTGATGATGTGCGTGTCCACTTATCACCTTATTCAAATCTTTGTGTATTGCGCTGATGTCTGAAAAATTTAAAACAAATTCCTTTCCTACCGTTTTTCAGCTTGAGGGCTCCCTGGAACAGGAAAAGAAGCTAAGGATGGATCTGGAGAGAGCTAAGAGGAAGCTTGAGGGTGACTTAAAGTTGACCCAGGAAAATGTGATGGATTTGGAAAATGATAAACAGCAGCTAGAGGAAAGGCTGAAAAAGTATGTTTTCTGGATCACACATGAGACAAAACCATTTTTCTTTATTTTTTTTATTGCATTAACCAATATTCCAAAAAGGAAACTATTATTTTTACTCTAAAGATGATTTAATCTGGGGGGGGTTTACCATAGGAAAGACTTTGAAATGAGCCAGCTTACCAGCAAGATTGAAGATGAGCAAGCTATGGGAGCACAGCTCCAAAAGAAACTGAAGGAACTTCAGGTACAGAGGAAACAATTAGTATAAAAACTGAGTATACAATAGGACATTTAATCTGAACACATTCATGTTTTCTTGAAAAAAGGCCCGAAATTGAGGAGCTGGAAGAGGAGCTGGAGGCTGAGAGAGCAGCCAGGGCCAAAGTGGAGAAGCAGCGGGCAGACCTGGCCAGAGAGCTGGAGGAGATCAGTGAGAGGCTGGAGGAGGCTGGAGGTGCCACTGCTGCCCAGATTGAGATGAACAAGAAGAGGGAGGCTGAGTTCCAGAAGTTGCGCAGAGACCTTGAAGAGTCCACTCTGCAGCATGAGGCCACCGCTGCCACACTGAGGAAGAAGCAGGCAGACAGTGTAGCTGACCTCGGCGAGCAGATTGACAACCTTCAGAGAGTGAAACAAAAGCTTGAGAAGGAGAAGAGTGAACTCCGTCTGGAGCTGGATGATGTTGCCTCCAACATGGAGCAGGTTTCCAAAGCCAAGGTAAAGTATGAAAACTTTCATGAACAATAGTGTTTACATATCAAGAGTCCAGATGTTTTTGATCTTTCTATTTTCATGAACAATTTTCTTTTTTCAGGGAAACTTGGAGAAAATGTGCAGGACCTTGGAGGATCAGATGAGTGAATATAGGACAAAGTATGAAGAAGCCCAGCGCGGCATCAATGATTTTTCTATGCAGAAAGCTAAGCTACAAACTGAAAATGGTACATAACAGTTACACTGACATAACACTGACATAACACTGACATAACACTGACATAACATTAACACTCTCATGACAAGCTATCATGACTAACCTAATTAACCTAAATAACCTACTAATTATCATGTCTCAATCAAACAGGGGAGCTTTCCCGACAACTAGAAGAGAAGGATTCTCTTGTCTCTCAGTTAACTAGAGGCAAGCAATCCTACACCCAACAGGTTGAAGACCTTAAAAGACAACTGGAAGAAGAAGTCAAGGTGTTTAGAAAACATACTACTACATGAACAACAGTGTAATGTAGTGTAATAATGTAGTGTGATAAATATTAATGTAACCAATTTCTACTTTTTAAATAATTGACTTATTGATTTGATTTGGTTCTTAAAACAATTGACTTCTATAATACAATTTTCCTAGGCTAAGAATGCGCTAGCCCATGCAGTGCAGTCTGCTCGCCATGATGCTGACCTCCTAAGAGAGCAGTTTGAGGAGGAGCAGGAGGCCAAGGCTGAGCTGCAGCGCAGTCTCTCCAAGGCCAACTCTGAGGTGGCTCAGTGGAGAACCAAGTACGAGACTGATGCCGTCCAGAGGACTGAGGAGCTGGAAGATGCCAAGTAAGGCCCCTGACCTGAAGCTGTATGAACTGTTTAAAATCAAAGACTAAACATGGCTATTAAAGTTGTAATCCACACTTTAAATGCATTGTTACTCAGGAAAAAGCTGGCTCAGCGTCTGCAAGATGCAGAGGAAGCTGTGGAGGCTGTTAATGCTAAATGCTCCTCCCTGGAGAAAACTAAGCATAGACTGCAAAATGAGATTGAAGATCTCATGGTAGATGTGGAGAGATCCAATGCTGCTGCTGCTGCCCTGGACAAGAAGCAAATAAACTTTGACAAGGTAACAAACCCGTTTCGCCTTTGATAGGGTTCATAGAGATTGGGTTTTAGATCTAAAAGGACCTGTTATATTCCAAGGAATATACAATAATAAGTATGGTGGTATTTCAAATCTATCAGGTCATGGCTGAGTGGAAGCAGAAGTATGAGGAGTCTCAGACTGAGCTGGAGGCCAGATCTCTTGGCACTGAGCTCTTCAAACTCAAGACCTTCTATGAGGAGGCTTTAGGTCATTTGAAGACCATGAAGAGGGAGAATAAAAACTTCCAAGGTCTGTATAATTTCCTGTCATATTTATTGTCTTTGTTTTTTACTTTTGTTCTTTTGAAGCATGTTTGCATCTTTCCATCATTGGATGCCCCTTTATTGTATGCGAGTACATACCAAAAGCACACCAATTTGCTTTCAGATTTAATTTCTGACCTCACCGAGCAACTTGGTGAGACTGGAAAGAGCATCCATGAATTGGAGAAAGTCTGTGCAAACAGCTGGAACAGGAGAAAGCTGAGATCCAAACTGCACTAGAGGAAGCTGAGGTACATTACATTGAACTGCCGTTAATGGCATGATTACGACAGTGCTAGTGAGGAGATACTAATGTTTTCTGTTGTTGCTAATTCCCAAAGGGTTCCCTGGAACATGAGGAGGGTAATATCCTCAGAGCTCAGCTGGAGTTCAACCAGGTCCAAGCTGATATTGAGCACAAACTTACTGAGAAGGATAAGGAGATGGAGCAGGCCAAGAGGGCCCAGCAGAGAGTGGTGGATACCCTGCAGTAGGGATGTCACGAGAACCGATACTTACAATACCTTTCGGTACTAAAATAACAAAACACCGACGATACCCATTTTTTTGAAGTACCGTAAGTACCGTGAGCGCCGATACCAGCTGTTTTTCACATGCAGATGTCATTTACTATTGTAAACGATGAAACTAGTGGAGGCGGCCAGGTGCGCAGTGTTGCCAGACTGGAAATGGCGTATCGTATCAAAAGGCTCAGTTTGGAGGATAATTATCATATCTGGCAACACTGGGAAGGCGGTCGACCAATGACAGTCCTCTCTACAGTCAGAGCTCGCGCAAAAAGGTGGAATGTAATGGAGATACCCTTTCCAAAACTACGTAATAATTAGTTTGTGAAAGATCCAGAGAAACACAAATATCCGACGAGGCAAAACCCCGGACGCTTTTGGAATCCCTGCCGGACGCATTTTTTAGGTCTCGAAAAGAGGACATGTGCGGGTAAAAGAGGACGTCTGGTCACCCTACTTATGCAAACAATGCTACCGTGTTCCTAAGACCAAAGGAGGTAATACTTCCAATTTAGCTAAGCACCTGAAAGACCGTCATCCGGATTTGTTTAAAGAATTCAAGGAGAGTTTTGATTCATATTAACAACATCCAAAGAATGCACTTTTTCAGTTTTTTTAATCTGTCATACTGAAATACACGTTACATGATGTTTAAGATGGTGGGCACGTGTGTTAAGCCATTGTATGTTATGTACGTAGTTTAGGTTAGCTATACTGTAGTTTTAACGTTAGCCTATAGTCTAACTTGGTTAGAAGGAGAGAGAGAGAGAGAAAGAGAGCATGTATCTTGCAAGTATCATGTCAAAACTAGCGAAATTCACTGAATGTCCTAGTTTAATATAGTTACAACTGAATATGCAATTGGTTTGAAAAAACACGATTACCCAATTTATTTATTATTTTCGATGCATTAGACACAATGTAGCCTAAAAGACGATTTGCGAGTGACAGCTGGAATTTCGCCGCGACCACACTGAACATTGATCTATTTTTGTATTTAATACGTCCTTTAAGAAGCTTTACTCTTTAGGGCTGTGAAATGCTGTGAAAAATTATGCAATTTTGCCCAAACTCATGTTCATCTTGTTAGCTGAATGGCTGCACTGTTATATCCACTGTTCTGTTTTGCACTGTTGTTGTTTTTGCACAGTACCTTTTGAAAAGATGCCTGGAAGTCTGGAATGTGTCTGGGGACACTAGTTGTTGCACTATGACCATACATTTCACTTTATTATGTTGTGATATGCTCTATTGCACATGTTTTGTATGTCTTATGACATTTTGCTATCAAATATTTTAATAAAGAAGTTCAAGTTTCAAGTTTTAGTACATGGAATCATGGAAAATCCTTTTTTTTTTTTCCCTTGGTATCGAAATTGGTATCGAGAATCGTGTTATTTTACTGGTATTGGTACCGACTACTGAATTTTTGGTATCGTGACACCCCTACCCTGCAGAGCTCCCTGAAGTCTGAGTCTCGCAGCAGGAATGAGGCTCTCAGGCTGAAGAAGAAGATGGAGGGAGACCTCAATGAGATGGAGATCCAGCTCAGCCAGGCCAACAGGCAGGCAGCAGTGAATGAATAGGATTCCCAACTGCATCTGGATGAATCTCTCCGTGCTAAAGACAACATTGCCATTGAGGAAAGATGCAACATTCTGCTGCAGGCTGAACTGGATGGAGCTGGTGGAGCAGACTGAGAGATGCCGGACACTGGCTTAACAGGAGCTGCTGGACGTCAGCGAGAGGGTGCAGCTGCTGCTCTCTCAGGCAAAATATGCAGGACATTATGCAGATACAATTCATAGTTCTGGCGAAATGTTTGAGTTCAAAAGCCATTCAAATTACATTTCTTCCTTTCGTGCTCCTTACTCAACATACAGAGGCGGTCCAAGCCACTTTGTTTCCAATTGATAGATCCAACACTGTGTACTAAATTTAACCAAAATGTATTGGATTACAATCATGGACTTTACTGTACCTTTAAATGTTTTCTTGATTAACATTATAATTTACACAAAAAGTATGATTTTAATGAGTCCACTTCAATCGGAGTGTAAGTCAAATGATTATAACTGTCATCTGTCTTTTCTACAAATTCAGAACACCAGCTTGCTGAACCAGAAAAAGAAGCTAGAGGGTGATACATCCTAGCTGCAGACTGAAGCGGAGGAGGCTGTGCAGGAGTGCACGAATGCTGAGGAAAAGGCCTACAGGAGGCTGTAGGTGTCCCATAGTAATCCAGTCATCCAGCATACTGCATGTGTTTAATAAGACCCATAAGGTGCAGTGTGTAACTGTCGTGTAACGTCTATATGGGTTATATGAAAATGACGTAAAAGTGATATGCTGTGTGTTGCGTTTTTGTCATTAACAATGATTGGGGGCTGGTGCAATGATCGCACGGTGATGGACATTGATCATGGATACCTGTGGGTAAAGGGGAAGCGTGCAAGCATTGGTCATGTCATTGATTGTCTCCCCGGGCGAGCTCTACTTGAGGTGGATATGCGTTAATGCCAGGGAGGACTCAGGTCACGAAAAGGAGACGGAATACGGAAGACGGGCGGGCAGGCAGGCAGGCAGGCAGGCAGAAAGCCACCGGCATGCACACTGGAAATACATCTGCAGGATTGCAGCGGCACGACTACGAGGAGACCGAGAGAAAGCAGAGAACCCATCATCAACGCACGATAAGTATCCTTGAAGGGAAGTGATACTTTCACTACCTACCCCTTGCGTGTAATGGTGCGGTGTGCGACAGGTAGCTTATAAGTGTTTGTGCTTCACAGTTGGTCTTGTGATCGCAGGCCCGTGAGGCAACGCAAGCAAGAGCAGAAGAGGCAGTGGACTACGCGATCGCCGGGGTCAGTGCCTGCTTAACATCAGGACCAGTGCCAGAGGTGTAAAAAGTACTGAAATGTTGTACTCAAGTAAAAGTACAATTACTTTGATGAAATTTTACTTAAGTACAAGTAAAATTACCCATCTAAAAATCTACTCAAGTAAAAGTAAAAAGTAGTTCATTTAAAATGTACTTTAAGTAAAAAGTTACTTAGTTACTTTCAACAACTTCATCGGAGCCGCTCCTATATAGTGCAAAAAAGGACAAGGGGTCATAAATCCAATACAAAAAATAGTTATTTTTAATTAAAGAAAATCTTTAGAAATATAAACATGTCAAACATTAAACATTAAACTGTCAACACAACATTTAAGAACTTTTGGGATGACATGTCAAGACATGAACCACATGACAGCTAAAATAAAAAAGTTAAAATGCCGCTGCCCCACTATATTTAAACTTTGGTTACTTGTGTCCACCTTTAGAGCATTAGTCTACAAACTTCTTATTGAGTTTGAGCAGCAGCTGATTTTCAAGGTGTGTAGAGTTCATCCGGGCTCGCTTTGCAGTAAACAGCAATCCAGCACAGCCGAAGATTCACTCGCCGAAGCAGGTAGGCCGGTATTGAGTTTCAGGGACAGTTTTTTTGATACTCCCCTGTACCTTCTGGACTTCATTGAGGAAAATAAATCATCTTCATCTGATGAATGTTATCCAACTTGTTTCAGCCTCTACCATCCGGTCAAGACGTTGTCTGACATAGACTAGACCTGTAGAATGACAAACAACATTTCTGACAATTAAGTATTGAGCTGCCATCAAGAGTGCATCTTAACACAGAAATAGCTATAAATAGCTACTTGAGATGACAGACCTACAGTACAGAATGATAACATTATTTTCTATTTCTACATGCATCACAATTCATAATCCTCAATTCTTGCTAACCGAGAGCCCTGAGCATGAACATGAAATACGTGCACGTTGCAAAGCCACCACATCGTGATAAATTCGAGATAACGACATACACATTGACATTGACTTTTCCAACTGTCTGACAACGATGGTGTGCGCATTCACATCGTTCCTGTTTCAGGGCATGGGAGGCAGCCAAATGATTAGCCTAATATCAGTTTATACGGTGTATCTTATTGCTGATGACTGATCTGCAGTTTTTAACACAATGAGAGACTGAACATAATAATGCTATGAACTGAAACGAATGGAAGACAGGAATGGAATTATTATTAGTCTACTGGATGACGACTGTTAACAGAAGGATGGGTACATGAGTGTATAGCTAGCCTAGCTAGCTAGTTGACGTTAGCATACTTAGGGTGGTTGCAAGTGCTAGCCAAAATGAGGCTACAAGTGCCATGACACATATTTTGCTTATTGTAGCAAAGCTAATAAACAACAAAAACGCTGTCTGAACTACTAATGGAAAGGGACAAATACTGTACTTACCAACACATGCTTGCGCAGATTTGAAGATTCATTTTTATAAGCAGAAAGTTCTGTCTGGCGGGGCAGGCACAGCTTACACAGCATTATATAGCTGTTGCCTCTTTTAGGTTGGAAGGCAAACTGCTTGCTGAGTTTCTTCATCTTCTTTAATTTTAACTTGCGGAAAGTTCGGTGCTTCAGCTTGTTGGTCGTCCGCAGCTTGTTGGTAGTTGGTAATCCGCAGCTTGTTGGTAATCATCTTCCTCCATCTCTATCTCTCGTGACTTGACACCGGCGGCTTGCATCGACTCCATCATCCTCTCTATGCAGCATACACCACTGCAGTGAGAGTTGTCATGCGCGATTCCCGCCTTTCGGTTTCCTTTCTTGAAATGTTTTTTTTTTACTCAGTAACGGATGTAATTTCCAATGTAGCGAAGTACAATACTTCAGTCAAAATCTACTTAAGTAAAAGTAAAATTACCGATTTCAAAAACTACTTAAAAATTACAAAGTACACAAAAAAACTACTCAATTACAGTAACGTGAGTAAATGTAATTCGTTACTTTACACCTCTGACCAGTGCGGAGGAGGATCCACTCCAGCATTGGGCTCACTGGATTTCCGCAAACTGACGTGACATCCTCGGCGTGGTGACTGCCAGAGCGTGTGGGATTATTTATTTTATTTTTCTGGTCGGCTCGGAGAGGCCGACCAGTGGACTCTTTATCTTGCATGTTTGTCTGTCTTGTCTGTTGGGCATCACGGACCCTGCTGCAACATAGCGCTGAACAGGAGAACAGTGGGTGAGCTGACGAGGCATAGTGACGTAGTGTAACCTGAGTGGTTTTAGACACTGGAGCGCAAATAATTTTTACTGCCATTTAAATGAGTGTATTGCTCTGTGTGTGATGAATTTGGTGTGGGCTTTTGTATGCCTTATATCTATTCACCTGAGTTGACTATTTATTACCGGAGATATATATTTTTGTAGTAACTTATTTACCTGCTGTCTGGGTCTGTCTCCTCCCCATCAGTGGGGCTCTGTTTAGTGCAAGTAGACCTTGTCGGTAGGAAAACTGTATGATCAGGGAAAGTGTATTAAAACCGGATGTCGTCACTTTAAGCCGGTCTCTGGTTGGATAAAGCTTTTCAGCAGAAATGGACAAGGACCTTTACTTTTTAGTTGAGAAGTTGTGTTGATCGCCTGGCATGCAAACGATCAGTTTTCTTTAAATTATTATTATTTTTGTGAAGTTATATGGCTTATGTGAATAAAGCTATCTACACAACTTTTTATATGTCTACATTGACTCGTTTAGTTGTTCATGTGGTACACGTAGGTCTTAACTGAAGCTAACGCTTAGACCAACAATCCATTGGAACACATAGTAGCTAGCTAGCCTTGCTGCTAATAAGTCTAACGTTAGCATGCTGATATGAATAGACCCATTATAGTCAGGTGGCTTAATGCTCAATTGACTTGTTAACCAAACTTTTACAAAGTCATACAACTAAACACACAAGCGACTTGTTAACCTATGTCTACATTGACTCGGTTAGTTGTCCATGTGGTACACGAATGTTGCAGAGTATTGTCCTATTGTAGGACTTAACTGAAGCTAACGCTTAGACCAACAATCCATTGGAACACATAGTAGCTAGCTAGCCTCGCTGCTAATAAGTCTAACGTTAGCATGCTAATATGAATAGACCCATTATAGTCAGGTGGCTTAATGCTCAATTGACTTGTTAACCGAACTTTTACGAAGTCATACAACTAAACACACAAGTGACTTGTTAACCGAACTTTTACGAAGCTATATGACCAAACACAAAGCTAGCACTGTTAATTCCGCTATAGCTAGCCAGGTCAATTAGCTCGCCTAAGATACTGCAATTTAAGCTAACCAATTACCTCATTTCCCCCAAAACCCATCGATTACATGTGTTTGTGATGTGTAACATATATCCTTAATCAGTCATTCAAGTTATTAACGTTTATTTACCGCTAGCAATTACACGACACAAGGGTAATTCAATCGCTATTAATGTTGAACTTGAACTTCAACAACGTCACACAATATTAAAAGTCAGGCATCGGCATGGTTCCTACAGAATAAATCAAAGGTCCTTGTCCATTTCTGCTGAAAAGCTTTATCCAACCAGAGACCGGCTTAAAGTGACGACATCCGGTTTTAATACACTTTCCCTGATCATACAGTTTTCCTACCGACAGACCTATAGCGGTGGGTACTGTGATTGCCTGTTTATGAGCTGGGAATTATTAATAATACAAAGTTGACGCCAAACTTCCTGTGTTTTGTGAGCCTGGGGGAGTACGCCAACCTGTAACTTTTCAGGCCGTGACATAACAAATTAGCAAACTGCTAATTTAGCACATAACTATACACAACTGTGCCTAAGACAAGCTTTTACATTCGATGATAACCCTATAAAAGAACACATTTTAGGGAAACACACACACACACACACACACACACACCGAGATGCTACATGAACCACCTCAATTGCTGAACAGGAAACCAATAAACTTCAGATCTACACATCCAGCATCCTGACTCTTGTTTGAGACTTAAAGTGTTATTTCGGACACAACATAATATTAGCTAGCTTTTTTGCCGGTATTAGACCGAAAACGAGCAAAGACAGGAGTTTTTTCGCGTTTGTTATGGTGTATTGTCCACTAAGCTAGCATTTTAGCCAGATAGTGAGTTAACAATTCATATAGCGTCCCACATTATGCTAGATAGCTAACTTGTGCCTTTTCATTGTAAAGTATAGTGTTACATAAAAAAGAGCATGTACAGATCAAAACTTACCTCACCAAAACATAGCTATAATAATCCTGTTCGTTCGGTAATGCCGCCTGGACTGGAATGACAAATTAACGAATAGTATTAAACTAGCCAGCTAACTAGCTAGCTTAGTATCTAACGTTAAAGCTATCAACCTTTATTTCGTTCATCTCGTGCCGTTAACCGTTGATTTGAGGGGAAAGTGACGTGATTAATGACGTCTATGAAAATATTTTGGAAACTGACAACAACCCAACAGAAATGATTTACGAAGTGCTTTCATTTTCAAGCATAAAATGTACATGGATTTGTGATCTATTTTGTTACAAAATAACTACCTTCAGATACATAGATTTGTGAGATGCTAGGCTAACTTTTCTCAGGTGCGTTTCACGTTAGGGTTTTCTAATCTGACTTCCAAGAGGAGCTAAATCCAATTCGTGACCTTTCAATTGAAGTTACTGATAGTAACTTCTGGGAAAGCTACATTTATCTATACTGCCATAATTTAAGAGTTCTTGTGTATGTGCAAACAAACGCACTGGAAATCATGGGCTTCAAGTAAATTAATCTCTGCTGTGGTCAAGAGACTGGAAGAAGACCTAGTGCAAATTACAGTATAATATAACGGTATAGCAACCCAGACGTTTAGTGCATCTCTGTCCCCTCTCCTTAAATGTACAATGTGATAAATCACCTGCCTTCTGCATGGGGCTAAATGGAAAGTGGACACACATCAGGGTAACTTTAGAGTTTTAAGGAGGTTTAAACATTACTACAAATCAGACTGCACCTAAATATTGTCATATATACCAGAAAAAAAGATGTTTAGGTTACCTTTGTAGAACATAACCTTGAATTATATAGGCATGAACATACTGACATGGTATAGTACAACAACAGAATGACAACATTAGTAGCCTATAATCAAAGACTGTTATGACTAAATATACATTAAAGAGAAATAAATACATTTTGTTTTTCATCCCTTTCCAGAAAACGCACAATGTGCTTTCCAATACATTTTAAAATAAGACAAGCAAGTGCAACACAGTATACGATGAAACAGGAACAAAGACATACCTTAATAAATCCATTCAAAAGAATGTCTATCCAAATCAAACAATAAAATAATTCCACATAAAACTCATATGAAAGTGATCAACCTGAAATATTATCAGAACTTTATGAATTAGGTTATGTTCACAGGATTCACCCCATCTTCACTGAAAAGTAGGGGACCATACTATTCTTCAAATATCACTATTCTTTAAGAACAGTGACAATACATGCATGTCCAGGTAGGAGTCTTTTCAGCTTTTATTAATATTATCAGTCCCCAGATGGCAGCATGTCATACAAGATATGTTTGATTGAGACACACACCACAGACCAGCCCATCTCAAATGAAATACAATATAAGGCACAACCTATCAAAGCACCACTTAGGTTAATGTTCATTAGGCTACTGAGATCTTCTGCTACCTCCGCAACTGCTTTACCACCACTGAAACAATACAGTTATTTTTCAATTCATTAATATATCTTTCTATTATTACTTTATTCTTTAAATTTTAAGATTAAGACTACAGGCTTTTTTTTAGGTGAAATTATATAATCTAAACTGTGCTATTTATTGTGGGAGTAACTATCAGCCCAATAGAATATTTGTATTTATAAGCAATATGCAAATATTTTAGGGGATAGGAATACAAAGAAATAGTATAGATAAATATATAGTATTTAGTATTTAAATGTGTTTTTTTTTTTTAATGCTTTCTGGTTTGTCCAACATACGTCACCACATTTGGATCCCACTTTATACTGACCTTAAATAAAGAAAACTCATCTGATACAGGGGGTGGATAAGAATGCACACTATACAGTACACTTCCTTGAGCTTGTCCTGGGCTGACCCTTCAATGAAATACCCGTCTACTGAAAGGAATGCTCTGGCTCCTCAGAGTTGCTCCAGATGATGCAGTTGGTCACTGATCGCAGAGGAGGAGTCTGTTGGCTGCAACAGCGGATCCAGTGAGGTTTTCAAAGGTAACACCTGTTGTCCTCCACTTCACACAACTCAACACACACATCCACTCAGGGTTAAAGCAGGTCAGAGAAGTGCAGAAGGGAACGAGGGGCCTAAATACTAATTTCCTAACCCTAATCTTGGTAATCATGGCATGCCATTTAGCCTAAAACTGAATATGCTAGGAACCCCCTCTTTGTTCCCACTAGATGGATTACTTGAACTGTATACGGTTACCTTTCAACATTAACCCAATTTCATTGAAGCACATCATAATTTAATATCAACAATTACTAAAAACAATGGTAACAGTAAACAACGTGTAACTACCCAAGGTCTGGGGGCAACAAAGATTGTCTTCCTCTTCTGGTCATGTAACCTAAGAAGTGTGTATGACCCAAGTGAGAATCAAAATTAATTTGTGCCTCGATGTCCATTTTATGTACCGCAAGACCATCTGTTGCAGATTAGATGCTTCTCAGTCTGATTGGCATTGAGAAAGAATTTCACAGGGTTGTCTTTTTACTCAAGGATGTAGAGAAGGAGACATTGCATGGTAAACAAGACAGATGTGGGAGCACAGTACACTACTGAGCTACTGGGTTGTTGTACCCCAGGAATAACCTGGTTGACGCGCTTAGATGATTTAAAGATGATTACCGTCGGCGAGATAAAGTCCATACACGTCTTGCGTTCGTTAAACAGTTCTCCATTTATTGTCCATTAAAACGCAGAGCAACGACATGTTACTCAAACCTTCGCGGTATAGCGGTCAAAACCATTTGCCCTTCCGGGGTCAACACCTAACCACAACAGTAGGCTTCCTACCTATATGCCTAAAAACACCTGTGCAATGCACAGCAACACCCAGTGTACAAACAGGGACATTACACATTGAGTGACAACATATTTTGCCTGTGGCAACCCATTTGGCTGCTACAACAGAGCTAAGGCTTGCACGTCTCTTACTTAGCAACTTGAGAGACAGCAACAGGCCACTGAGTCTGTGTCCTGAGGACACTTCCAGGAGTACATGGCAGTGCAGTAATACAGGGCCTTACTCTCCTGTCTTGCCCCGCTGATTGTAACCCACTGCAGCCCAAAAATGTTGAAATCTTAACATTTCTTACAAGTTACAAGTCTTTTATTTGTCAGATGCACAAAATGACACAGGGTCAGACTGGGCACTGAAATTCTTGCGACAAGACGCCGCCCAAACCTACCATAACATAACAACACATAATATACATAACATAACCATGACGTACACTCTGCACAAGTATGAACTTAATTTACACATAATAAACATATAAATAACCTTACTAAATATACAAGATAAATATACAATACGGTGTACTAAACATATAACAACCAATACATATAATACTAAATATACATATAGCAGCCTATACATATAATACTAACATATATACAGTACATATAACATATAATACACATATAATAAACTATGCTACCCTATTGACCTACATACAACCCAGTGAGGGAGTTACAGGTAGTGCAATTTTCCTGATAAGGTATTACTGCTAGTGCAAGCAGTAGGTTGGAAGTGACAGTATGTAGTGCAAACAGTAATATGAAAGTGACAGTGACAGTGCATGTAAGTGACGAGTGCAAAAGTGGCAGTGTAGTATCAATGTCCATTTAGCAGCCTGATGGCCCTGGGGTAAAAGCTGTTCTCCAGTCTGCGTGTGCGAGACCGGATGCTACGGTACCGCCTTCCAGAAGGCAGCAGGGTAAAAAGTCTGAAAGCTGGGTGGTAACAGTCCTTTAGGATCCTGCCAGCTTTCCTGAGGCATCGTGTGTGGTAGGTGTCCTGCAGGGCTGGGAGCTCCCTGCCGATGATGAACTCCGCAGTCCTGACCACACTACGAAGGGCCTTGCGGTCCTTGGCTGTGCAGCTCCCATACCACACTGTGATGCACCCAGTCAGGATGCTCTCTATTGTGCACCTGTAGAAGTTGGTGAGGATGACTGGGTTCATGCCAAACTTCTTCAGTCTCCTCAGGAAGAAGAGGAGTTTCCGGGCCGCTTTGACAACCTTGTCCGTATGAGCAGACCAGGTGAGGTCATCGCTGATGTTCACCCCGAGGAACCTGAAGCAGCTGACCTTTTCCACTGCGGAACCGTTGATGTACAGGGGTGCGTGCTCCTCCACCTGCCGTCTCCTGTAGTCCACAATCATCTCCTTTGTCTTGCTGGTGTTGAGAGAGAGGTTACTATCCTGACACCATGTAGTCAGGTTAACAACCTCCTCTCTGTAGGCTGATTCATCATTTCCAGTGATGAGGGCCACAATGGTTGTATCATCAGCAAACTTGACAATGAGGTTGGAACTGTGCGTAGCTGCACAGTCATGTGTGAACGAGGAGAACAGGAGAGGGCTGAGCACACAGCCCTGGGGAGTGCCTGTATTTGTGACTACTGTGGATGAGGTGCGGTCACCGATTCTCACCACCTGTGGCCTCCCCATCAGGAAGTCGTAGATCCATTTGCATAGGGGGGTGCTTAGTCCCAGGTCTACGAGCTTCGAGACGACTCTGGAGGGGTTGATGGTATTGAATGCTGAACTGTAGTCAATGAACAGCATCCTCACATATGTATTCCCTTTGTCCAGGTGGGTGAGGGCGGTGTGCGTGGTCAGGGCTATGGCATCGTCTGTAGACCTGTTGGACCGGGAACAAACACAAAAGCAAAACGGGATGAAAGCTAAGAAGTTATACTTGGTTGAGACTAGAATGCACAAAAGATCAAAGTCCAAAAGCTACCACACTCAAAAGATAAACGGGGGATAACTAAGAATAAACTTTACTTAACAGCGCCGGAGAGCGGGACTAGACTAAAGCCTTATATATGGTCGACCTCATACGCAGACACGCAGACCCCTCTGTATTTTCTGTACAAATAACGTCTGGAAAAAGTACACTATTGTATCTCCTCCAGGAGCCGTCGGAACAAGCCAGACTGATTAAGGATGACCCCACTCTGCAAAACAAGTCTACTCCTGCTCAACAGAACAGAACAGATAAGAAAAGACAGACAAAGACAGGTCTTGCCTGTGGACAGCCCAAGTCTCGATATGAGACTGATGAAGGAGCTATTATTGCTTTATTGTGTTACAGAAATATCACATGCTCTGCCCTGCCGCTGAAGTCCTTGCCATGGCGAGAGTGCATATTCACATTTGTTGTACACACGCACATAGTGCTCTCTTGTTTACAGTCATTTGGAGCACAAGGATATATGTCTATGCTTGCCATTTTCATTTAGCCATTGTGAAAAGTTATATTTGAATGCTGGCCTTAAATGTTCCATATCATTTCTGAAATGCTTATCTTCATGATTACAACCCACACTTTTACATTTGTATAAAAACGTGCAGTCCTATTTGAAACATATAATTTGATCGACGTGTATATTTTGTCTGTTATAAATGTGACTCTCTTATCTGTCTGATTAAGTGTGACTCACTTATCTGTATGTTAAACTGACTTCAATGAATCAGGCCAGCCAGGCAGGTGTCCCCTTTTGATCAAGGAAAGTTTGTGTTTTTAAAGGTGTTTGTCATTTTTCTTTCTCATTGTAAGCAGTTATATTTAATTGTTGGCCTTAAATGATCCATATTATTTCTAAAACATTTATCTTTAATTACAGTCCATGCTATTCCATTTCTGTAAATACTGGGGTATGTATAAATTATTTCACATGTTGGCAATAAAACTATGATCATAAATAAAAATGGAACTTATGCACCCTATATAAACACACGTCACTTGCCTTCAGCAGTCAAAACTTGATACATTTCCACAGGATTAACACTTCTCTGTCCCTCTTCCCGAGGTCACATTGTGGGTGGCTTCAAGCTTTCCTTGGTGTGTAAACATGCCTTGACAGCTTTCTTGACCCCAAGTCAAGTTACTTAGCGGAACAAGACCCAGACGCCTATGGCTCAACACCTCCTTGACTTCTTGGTGCAAACAGCTGAACAAGTGTTTATGTAATTAGACAGGTCAGCAGTCAGATATCTAGTAGACTAAATGTTTTCAGTAGTATGCAAGATGATTTTCCTGTATGGACAATGTATTCACATTAGTTTCAGTTATCTGTGATCTGATATTTGTGATAAGATATTCTTGACATAGAGTAGACACAACGCATCTGTAGATCTGTAAGCACTAAGCACCTACTGTATGTGAGTCACTATTTAGGGCACTATTTAGAGTCTTGCTGCCATGCAAACCAGTTAAAAATGGTAAAAATCCTCACCTCCTTTTAAAATTAAGTATGGATTAGACACGTGAGTTAAATTAATTAAACAATATTGTCATATGTGTTTCAGTAACGTTTGAATAACACACAGTAGCAGCAGCTGTGTGTGCATTTGGAGCTCTGAGTCCAGAGAGCAGCTACTGTACAAACTCATAGGGGTGGAAAGGTACAATGATAAGTACCTCAAAGGCTCTGCTGTTGATGGAGGAACCAGAGACAAATTTCACAGGATTATCTTTGTACTCAAGGAAACAATGCAGTGCCAGCGAGATGATGTTAAGGGACGTGACTCCAGGAACAATAGGGTGAAAATTCAAAAGAACACAGCTGTGGTTGTCTATTGGACCAGTTGGACCATGAGATGTAGTGTTTCTTTTGTTATTATTAAGTGATAATCATCTCTGGCCATAAATAAAGGTTTGCAAAAACAAATAAATCAATCATTTTATTTAAGCATCCATTGACATTGACTGCATAATGACAATATTTTTATAAGGGAGTGAAGACAAACAGTGAACAAACATCTAAAAATCTATCTAAAACAGAAAAGAGATCAAGATACATTTCTATTTTATCAAACTACAAAGGCATCAAATAAAAAAAAAACAGTACATATGGACCATACTGACAGGCTTCCATTCCAAAAGAATGCAATATGTTTCATGCACTGAAAAGTCTGCTGAATGGAGACAGCATGGGTGGTATACAAAAAAGATTCACTGCACATGGAGCAGCAGGTTGCCATTTTTTACATGTCCAGGGAGAATGGTAAAACAGTGTGTGAAAGACCGATCGGTCCCCCATGTTATTTGGGATGTGGCGACTGGACTTGGTGGTGTAGTGAGGAAGAAGAGTGCAGGAGATGGTGGTGTTTCCGTATAAAAATATATATATTTATTAACAAGGGTTCTATAGCACCCCAACACATGGGCCCATGAAATGAAATAAAACAAACAAACCAAACATACCGGCCGTACTCACAGGCACTTCAGTACTCTGCACCCTGGATACCTGCTTGTCCTACTTAGGCCCAAGCCAGGCCCCAAACCTAGGCACAGAGACTAACCTTAAGCTAAGTACATATACTGGCCACCTAGCAAATACATACATACACACACAAGGCCCAAAGACAAGGCACAAAGACAAGGCATACAGACAAGGCATACAGACAAGGCACAAAGACAAGGCACACAGAACCAGGCACACAAAACAAGGCAAACGGTGTCCACACATCTACACCCAAAACACTTCTCCTCACATCAGGAGAGTGTTTTACCTTAGTGCCTTAGTGCCTCAAGTCCTCTTTGGTGCTCTTTACTGCCTCTCTGCAATGTCTCTCTCAGCCAGTCCTTCCTTCATGCCAAGGAGGCACCTGTTAAAATAGGGCAGCCACTTAGGCTAAATTGGACCCCACCATTAACGTGGGGATCACGGAACCAACCATTACAGTGGGGGAGTCAGTGTCTTAAAGGGCCAAAAGCCCTTTTCTTGCTCCAGTGAGAAGGGAGGAAATTCACCTTCTCACACAGTGTGAAGGCTCAGAGTGCCATCTCACAATAGCAAACTCCTAATTAGGGATTCCAAGCTCAGGTGTTGATGATACTGTGCTGTTCTCACCCTCTGTACTTGCATACGTTTGCTCCCTCCTGTCTGGATAAGCCTATTGCTTTTATGAGACCTAAACTGTGGTCTACCTTTTGGCAGGAAATGATGATGTAAATGTGTCACTCTTTCCGTGGGGGAATAGAATGTGTACAATAGGTCAACTTGAGGGGTGTTTGAGAAAGAGTAGTGCATCTGTTCAGTTTGCAGTCTGTGCAAGGACTTTAGTTTTTGATTCAAGTGTAGCTGAGAGCACTACTGCATGTGTGTGATCTGATTGCTATGTCTTGTCTGTTCTCTCATAGCAGTGACATCAAATCTGCGAAACAGAACATCTGAGGCTTGACCCCTAACAAGGGGAGATTTACATGCTGAAAATATCATATATATATATCTAAAGTATATTAAACCATAATATTATTGGATTGTTTTGGCCCCTTCTGACCAGTCAATGCTCTACATCTTTCTATAATCATGTTCCTCCTCCTTAGGGTCTCATGTAGTACCTGTGCATGAATTAATCAGTTCATATCATCTAATTTCAGTCTTCGCCATGGGTGATGCGCTGATGGAAGAGTTCGGCCCGATGGCTCCTTTTCTGAGAGTCTGATATGGAGCATCTGGAGGCCCAGACTCGCCCCTTTGACATTAAGAGGGCATGCTTCGTGGCTGAGGTTGAATATGTGAAGGGAACCATTGTCAGCAGAGACGGGGACAAAGTCACCGTTGAGTTTGGGAAGGTAAACACCTGATTTCACAAGATTAAAAGCCCAAATGCCTATTCTATGTCTGTAAGTGTATCATAACTTCAACTGATACAATGGTATAAAAAGCTTACATGAACAAAAGGGAGTATGTCCATTGTTCTTTACAGACTGTCACCGTAAAAAAGGCAGTTGTCCACCCCCAGAACCCCCAAAAGTTCGATAAAATTGAGGACATGGCGATGTTCACCTTCCTGCATGAACCTACTGTAGTGTTTAACCTTAAAGAGCGTTATGCAGCCTCGATGATCTACAAAAGTGAAGATTTGTCCCATAGTACACAGTGTGACAGTGATAGCAAAACAACTGACCAAGCTGACCATGTGTTTCTTTCTGGAGACCTACTCTGATGTCAGATATGTTCAAATTGATCATAATCAATCTTATCTCTTTGTACAGACCTACTCTGGGTTGTTCTGTGTCACTGTCAATCCCTACAAGTGGCTGCCAGTGTACAACCAGGAAGTTGTTGTTGCTTACAGAGGCAAGAAGAGGACTGAAGCTCCTCCTCACATCTTCTCTATCTCTGACAATGCCTACCAGTACATGCTGTCAGGTAAAGGTCCACTGTTAAAATCAGTGTTATGAACTCATAAATATAAACTATGCTTGGTTTTATATGAACATTTCATGCTTTCTCTACACAGAGAGAACCAGACTGCCCTTATCACGTGAGTATAATTCAGTTTTTGCTTCCAAGTTCCTTGTTAACTTTGTGGGGGGATGAGCCTTTACATACTTTTTACCCACAGTGGAGAATCTGGTGCCAGAAAGACTGTAAACACCAAAAGAGTTATCAAGTACTTTGCTAGCATTGCAGCAGCCCACGGAAAGAAGGACCCATCTCAGGAGAAAAAGGTAATTAAGACTCATTTCACTATGCACATGATTTGTACTTGATGGGCCTCTAAAAGACCTAGCATTCATATTATCTTACAAGTGAGTTGATAGATGTCTAATTTTTACCCAGGGCACCCTGGAAGATCATGTCATCCAGGCCAACCCAGCTCTGGAGGCTTTTGGTAAAGGCAAAATCATTACAAATGACAACTCCTCTCGATTTGTAAGCCATCTAATGATTTTCAACTCAATTTCCACTCTTCTATTATTGCAGTGCTTAATTTGTATGCCTTATTCATGTTAGGGTAAATTCATGCGTATCCACTTTGGTGTGAGTGGCATGCTGTCCTCAGGTGATATTTAGACCTGTAAGTAAATAATGTGTTCCTTCCTCATCTGAGGACACCTAAGATATGGCTTGAAAATAATAATTACTATTCGGATCTGCTGGAGAAGTCCTGTGACAAATTCAACACTCTGACGAAAGCCAAAGCCAAGCTGGAGCAGCAAGTTGATGATGTGAGGAGTATTTTTAAACCACTAAAGAAGAGTGAACTTCGTCTGGAGCTGGATGATGTTGTCTCCAACATGGAGCAGGTTAAAGGTAAAGTATGAAATCTTTCATGAACAAAACTGTTTACATATCAAGAGTCTAGATGTCTTTGAATTTTTTATATTTTCATGAATAATCTTTTCAGGGAAACTTGGTGAAATGTGCAGGACCTTGGAGGATCAGATGAGTGAATATAGGACAATGTATGAAGAAGCCCAGCGCGGCATCAATTACTTTTGTATGCAGGTACATTACAGTAACACTGACATAACATGTTTAAACATTAACACTCTCAAGACAAGCTATCATGACTAACTATCATGTCTCAATCAAACAGGGGAGCTTTCCCGACAACTAGAGGAGAAAGATTCCTACACCCAACAGGTTGAAGACCTTAAAAGACAACTGGAGGAAGAAGTCAAGGTGTTTATAAAACATACTATAACAGGAATTACATGACTGATGAACATACTGTTACAGTATAATGTACCGTATTTTCCGGACTATAAGCCGCTACTTTTTTCCCACGCTTTGAACCTCGCGGCTTAAACAACGATGCGGCTAATTTATGGATTATGATACCTGTGACTGTATACGGTGGCTTTGTGTTTACGGTGGCTTTGTGGAGCTAGGATGCTAGCATGGATGCAGCCGCATGGATGCTTAGCTCCACGCGATTTCTCAGTATCTCTCAATAACTTAACTAATGTCAAAATAACCACAGTCTACCAGCGTAGACAGAACACAACTCAAAACACTTTAGAAAATAAAATAAAAGTTTACAACAATACAAATCCAGTCTTCAAGTTCTTTAGCTCACTGGTTTCAAACTAGCGTCTGTCTTCAATCTAACGTTCTAGCTTCTGATTGACTCTTGCGACTGTGCGCTCTTAAAGCAACAGTGCACTTATCTAACTGGCAAAACTAACTATTGTATTAGTTTTGATATTCATTTTAGCCTGTGTAAAGTTAATTTGTTTCAATGTTGCGGTAGGCACCTGCGGCTTATAGACATGTGCGGCTTATTTATGTTAAAAATAATTATTTTTTAAAAATTCAGTGCGTGAGGCTTATATTCAGGTGCGCTCAATAGTCCGGAAATTACGGTAAGGTAAATATTAATGTATTAATTTCGGTTCTTGAAATAATTTACTTATTGGCTACTTCTATGATACATTTTTGGAGAACCAAGTACGAGACTGATGCCATCCAGAGGACTGAGGAGCTGGAAGATGCCAAGTAAGGCCCCTTGACCTGATGGTGTATGAACTGTTTAAAATCAAAGACTAAACATGGCTAGTACCATCATAATGCACACTTTCAATCTATTGTTACTCAGGAAAAAGCTGGCTCAGCGCCTGCAAGATGCAGAGGAAGCTGTGGAGGCTGTTAATGCTAAATGCTCCTCCCTGGAGAAAACTAAGCATAGACTGCAGAATGAGATTGAAGATCTCATGGTAGATGTGGAGAGTCCCAATGCTGCTGCTGCTGTTCTGGACAAGAAGCAAATAAACTTTGACAAAGTAAGGAAACAGCTGAATTGTCAGAGCACCATCACCATTTTGTGAAGACTATGATTTTGAATGTAGACTCAAAATAGAGGGTTATGGTTTTCACTCTAACAGGTCTTGGCTGAGTGGAAGCAGAAGTATGAGGAGTCCCAGACTGAGCTGGAGAGCTCCCAGAAAGAGGCCAGATCTCTCAGCACTGAGCTCTTCAAACTCAAGAACACCTATGAGGAATCTCTAGATCACCTGGAGACAATGAAAAGGAAAAATAAAAAGGAACTGACATAAATATCTCAACTATGCCGAAGCTGCCAATAATTAGCCTATAGACTAGGCTAGGCAGCAGAAGAAAATTTGGCTAATTTGAATGGCATCTTATGGTTTTGGCAGATTGGCATTGCTAAGACTCCAAACTCCCCCCCCCCTTTTTTTTCTATCTGTTTATTAGGTTTTACAGGTTTCTAACATTACACAGACAATTATGCATATGTACCCCAACCCCCCACCCCCCTCCCTCCCCACAGCAGAGATAAACAGTTTCACAAGTTCATAAAATTCACAAAGTTCATAATATTCATAGATAAATATAAATATTGAATATATATATATATATATACATATTAAAAAAAGGGCAATAGGAAATGAATAATAACAGTCATTGAGCTGCATGAATTCCTGCACAAACTCCCCTTTTAAAACCCAATGTGTCTGCAGACATAAAAAAACCTGCAAACTGAGATAGGAGTGCATTGCTAAGACGAAGATAAATTGCTATGACATAATACCACTCTCACACACTCCTTGCCAGGGGTTGTACTAATCGCTCCGCCTTGATTCTGTGATTTCAGAAGTGAAATTATTAATTTTCTGTACTTTTATACTATTCAGGTATTTTCCATCTAAATAATCAATCAGGTGATGCAGAAAAAAACATGGAAAAGGGTTAGGTTAATCCTTTCTAACGTTTAGTTCATGGAAGCGGACACAAGGTAAGGTGGTAAGGTGGTTATACAGTAGGTGTGGGGCCTGGGGCCTGGGGGCTGGGGGTCTTGAGCTAGGTGTCGCACTGAGAGCAAGAGGGCCCTGAGCAGCTGGGGATGGCAATGGCTGAGTCTGGAATAGCATGTCCAGGTGCTAAGACTAAGTAAAGGGCTTGCTGACGATCAGGTTGAGTCCTATGTAAGCACACTGGGTCAAGGCAGGTCTCCAGAACTTCATCGGGTCTTGGGTGTTGAGTGCTGATAATAGTGTGACACACTAAAGCGAAGGATTTGTCACCATGACAGTTGGTTTGACCTGGGGACAACGCAAAATGTTTTGGCTTCCCATCATGACAATTTAACTCCTTCATTATGAGAACAGAGTTGTCAACAGTCAAATAAAATGAGGGAAACAAGACACTGTGGGTGCAAAGAACACTTCAACACTTTCAAAGTATCATAAAAGTATTGGTTACACATAGTTTCACTAATAAAAGTTTCTGTGTAGAAAATCACTCATAAATGTATTGGTTATACATAGTTTCTGTGTAGAAAATCACTCATAAAAGTATTGGTTATACATAGTTTCTGTGTAGAAAATCTTGTGAACTGAAGACATCATAGACACTATTTGTGAAAATGTAATAACAAACCAGATCAGTATCAATATGCCTCTGTGTGGCGATTACTGGCACAGTGAGATCGTTTGTGGAATATTTTGAAGGAACAACCGTCAGAACACAGAAAAAGAACACAGCAGTTGTCCCCTGCCGTTCAGCATTTGAACCGAGACAAAGACAAGGTCACTGCCTCAGGACGGCACACCACCAAACAAGTCACCGCAGGGAAATTCCTCCTGTTTGAGCTGTGACATTCCCACTGAGTGCCTCTCTCTGATTGATAAGGACAGCTTGGCAGACATGTTTCAGACCAGCATGCATGATACATGAACGTGAAACTTTCACATTTTCAAATTGAGGAGGTGACGAAGTTGGGCAGGCTTAATAACAATCAATATATCTTTTTTATGTGTTATTACAGGAGGAGGAAAACAACAACACTGTTGTAGTTACCAAGACCATAATAAATCAAGAGCTTGCTCTTCTAAATTGAGACATCAGTCATATTCATTCATGTGACATGAATAGTTGTCAAAACTAAATTGATACACGTGTAGAAAACATTCAGCAGATTCAACAGCACAGCAACCTATTTATCATCTTTACTTCATGACACATACAACCATATTGTAAGTGAGGTTTATCCATGGGCGTCGCCACAATATAACTTGGGGGGGGGGGGGGGGGTCACGTCCCCCTCACTTTAAAAAAAATTCGTTTGGACCCCCCCCACATTTGCCATCAAAATATTAGTGCATGACTGGTCTACTAGTCCAGCGTTCTTTCTTTTCATTGCTTCACAATCAAATCCGTTCCATTTTATCAGTAGGGGGAATACCCATAGCAATAGAAATCCACTCCGCGTTTTCCTGGTTTCCTACACATTACGCACGCAGATTCAACTCCCATACTCCTTGATCGAAGCGTCTCGCTGGCAGCTAGCACTTGGTTTCAGACATAGACTGTTAGACTCTCCCACAGACGAGATGGACATAAGGAGGTTTTTTTTCGAGGAAGAGGAAAGTAAGTCAGAGTTGCCCAAGTTTTCCCTTTAGTGGCCAAAGCACCCTTATGAGACATTCTCTGGCTATAATAGCATTAAGTCACAAAGATCCTTCTGCAAACATTATGGTTACAGCTAGATAAGCAAGCTATTTACCTACAACTAGCACTAGGCAATACCATACTTTATTTACCCATGGAACAGCATTTGTTGATTTCTTAATCTGGGTCTGAAATATGTTGTGCTTTTGGCCGTGTTCAGACCTAGGCGTCTGTGTCGGGCAGAAAGCGATGACCAGGAGTTTTTTTTTCAAGTAGCTACAAAAAAAAATGCTGGTGTTTTTTTGTATTGCCATAACAACCGTTACATGAGCTAATCTGGAGTTAACGTTAGCTAACATGCTAGTTTTCGAACGACTTTTTAAATCCTCCTTTTAAATCTTTGCTCTCATTAAATGGAGAATAAAGTGCCAAAGTTGTCAGTGTCAGTCCTCTGTGTATTACACCAAAACATTATCCTGGCTTTCACCAGACCATACTCAATCTCTGCAGATCGGGCTGGGTTTACCCAGTCTACCAGAACATAATAGTAGTCAGCAATTGCAGACCATGCCAACTCTAAGGGGAGGAAATGAAAGAGAGAGATCATTTTCTATCTAAAAACATGGTAAATGCTAGCCTGGATACCAGACCGAACTTAGCCCCGCCCACACATTTTTTGGTTGGGAAGTTCGGTCTGGCATTACTCCATTGAGGAGAAATTATCTGCGGCTCGATATCGGCCGTACCAATCAAATTGTTAAGGCGGGCTTTATACGATGATGGACAGATGATCAACAATAAAGTAACCAACCACGTCACCAACACACGAGTTGAATTCGTTTTCAACAAACATGGCTGCCGCTGGAGAGCTGAAATGTATAGATTCGAGTCCATTTAGACATTGACAGTGCATTCATTTTGAAAGAGGAACAGAGAAACGCGATTAAGGCATTTGTCAATCGAAAAGATGTTTTTGCCTTCCTTCCTACGGGATCCGGTAAAAGTGTAATGTATCAGCTGCCCCTGGTCACATACTACGTTGTTCTGATTGGTTGTAGGTAACCAATTGAGCGAAGAGGCATTTTTTCTCCTGGTTCGGTTGAAACACGCCCCATAATCACAGCCCAATGGAGCGATATCAGACTCATATTCTGACTAGAATTATGAGTATGACATCGTCAGGCTAGGTAAATGCACCAGAATGCGGGAAATTGCATCTACATCTTTCAAAATTTCCGGGGGGAGAACCCCCAGACCCCCCCGCCAAAATATGTCCCCCCCACTCTCAAAATGCTGCTGACGCCCTTGGGTTTATCAGATAGGGGATTTAGAGCCAGTAATGACATATACTTATATACTTATATAACACACCTATCCAGTGGCACATTGTCTGGTGAACATTCTGTCTGCCACTCTTACTGCCTCTACAGATGATTCTGAGACAGTTGCCATATTATTACATGGCACAACCGGTCTTTGTACTGTGTAACGTGCCAGCTTAATGCACGAAACATAAAGGGGAGGCTTTTGTAGCCATCCAATCATGGGGTACACCTGTTGTACACCTGCTCCCCATTACCTGCTGAGGAGACAGAGACAGAACAGGCATGCAAATATCATGGGGCGGGGCCTAGATCCGCCAGGGTCGTAACAACTGTAACAACATTCATGTCTTAAGGATATCAGGTTTTTGTACATTTATATTTCTGTTGAAATGCTGATACACAGTATTCTGTCCATTGATTTTATCTGGCATTGTATCTCTTTATTGAGTCTTAAACAAGGCACCATGTTATTAGGAAGGAATAAAACATTGAAACAGAGATCCTTACTTTTAAGGGAGTTGTGGGGATAAGACTAGGTCAGGGATAACTGAGAAGCTAGCTGCCATAAACCAACAGACTGAGGAAAAGTAAGTAGGTCTATATTTATTATACTTTTTTATGTCAAAGGACTTTAAGGACTGCTGCCAAGTAACGTTGTCTATTACAATACCGCCTAGTCAGTCTGACACCACTCCCTGAAACTCTATGTTTACTCTGTTGATCAGAGCAGTTTTAAATCTAACGCACTCCTCCTCCCTCTCAAAATATGCGGAACAATGGAATTGGTTATTGACAAGCTTAATGGGCATAATGGAAGAGCAACACATGCGTAGGATGTAAATAAAACAAGACCTTACATTTTCGAGCAGTGAGGAGGTCCTTGGGAGGGAACACTTTATAATAGTCATAAAAGTATGCCTAGTAACATGGGCCACCAGCCAACAATTTTAATGGGGTGAAGTCAGCTGTAGCCTATGGTCAAAAATCTCTGCCAGACAACTCAGGAGGCGTCATGTGTTACACCTGAACAGGTGCCTGACCTGCCCACCGGAAGTACGCAGTTCTCAACATTTTGAATGTGAGAAACGTTTAGTCTCCGGGGATTTGCAACTTTTAACACAGTAATAGCTTACTTCGACATATTTGGTCGAAGCTGCAGAAGTGTTTTAAAATAAATTACGAACCAAGAACAAACATGAGTAAGATTTCAAAAATGTTCACAGGTTCGAGCTCCAAATCTAGCTCATCTAGCTCCTCGAAATCAAAACATCGATCCAGGGGAGAACCGAGTTCCCGAGAAGCCATTCACAAATTACGGGAGACTGAGGCTATGCTTACTAAAAAACAAGAGTATTTGGAACGTAAAATCGACGAGGAAATTGCGATTGCTAAGAAGAATGGCACCAGAAATAAGCGAGGTAGGTCACCGTGATGGCTATGCTGCACCTGTTACCACATTCTGCCGACAATTTTTTAAACTAGACTAGTTTGTTTTGAAAAGTAAAGATACTTTTTTAAAGGCTTTCTGTCATGGAGTTATCTGGGCGTTATGGTAGTCAACTGGAGCGACTTGAAGGATAGATAGCCTACTTGAATGTTTAGACTTGATGTGTATTTATGCGCGCATCCTGGAGAAAGGGCTGAGGATTTAAGGCCGCTGAATATGTGCGAAATGTGGAGAATGTGTCTTAAATCCTGCGCTGCTTCTTTAAACAACAACTTCTCAACTTTATAATCAGGAAATCTGATCGTGTGACAGTAGCCTACTAGTTACTAGTCCACGACTGAACGCATGTTGCATGTGTATGTTGTACGTTACGGTCACTCCCAGTGGGTGTGGACTGTTGATTTGAAGTTACAGCAATTACCAGTCAATCCGGTTCAGGAAGAGTATCCGCGGCTAATCACGTAATCATATGATCAGATGAATCGGGACCGGCCCAGCAGTTTAAATATGGTGAAAGTAGGCCTACGTCTCCCTCACTGCAGTTTTGTGGTATAAATTGTTTAATGAGATAGCGGACCCCTAAAATCATTAGTATTCTGACAAGACGCGCATGGGACCTCTTTTGTTGTGATAAATTGTATCGCCTTCTCAACCACTGTTGGGGTGTTAATATGGGAATCGTGCGCTTTCACAGCAGTATTCAATATATATTTGCTACATTGCACTCAACTGCTGTTGAGGATTTAAAATGACATAAGATATGTCTTTAGTGTGTGTCATTAATAGTCAGTTACTGTAACACATACATAATCCACTAATTGCTGCGTATGCCTTGGCCAGCCGCTCTGCAAGCGCTAAAGAGGAAGAAGCGCTACGAGCAGCAATTGACGCAGATCGATGGCACGCTCTCCACCATCGAGTTCCAAAGGGAGGCCCTGGAGAACACCACCATGAACACGGAGGTGCTGATGAACATGGGCTACGCAGCTAAGGCCATGAAAAAAGTCCATCAGAAAATGTGAGTGAATAGGACACCATAACTATAGAACAATAATAGAGGTATATATAGAGAGAGATACATTAAAATATAATTCTGATGTTAAGCATATATTAGGCTACAAGAAACAAGGATTACAAGAGCCTTCATTATATACTTGAATTAGAAAGATTGCAACTCTTGACCCTCAATTGGATACAAATTAAATCAACATTGATGTTAGAGCAAACAAACAAAAACACTTCATCACAGAAACCAACATTTGATCAAACTTAAATATATGTGGAAACTGGATGCCTGGCCATGAAATTCACCAAATGCAGAAAAAAGGTCACAGCTAAACTCTGGTGTCTAGAACAGTCAGTAATGCAAGTAGGTTGTTACCTTGAGGAACTAATGAATAATCTCCCCACACTCTTCCCCTTTAAAGAGACATGGATAAGATTGACACACTAATGGATGACATTCAAGAACAACAGGATCTATCTAGGGAGATCAATGATGCCATTTCACGGCCTTTTGGAGACGAATTTGATGAGGTATGGCATTAGTGTTGTTGTTTGTGTGTGTGTGTGAGATCAACTGTTTTTATTGTTTTTTTTGGGGGGGGGGGGGGGCAGGCAAGACAGTTACAAATAAAGCATTTATACATCTAAAATGGTAAGGTTTTCTGACCTTACACGTGTTCACTGTGCATGAACCCCCTGGTCTATAGTGAGCTAAGAGCTTTGTTTAGCCCTTAAGGACAACCTTTTCCTTCTCTGTATGACGTAATTTAGTGTAAAACCCCATGAGCTTTTTGCTTGTTTGTGTAAACAGGATGAACTGTTGGCTGAGCTGGCAGAGCTGGAAATGGAGGAGGGCTCCAAGCGCATGGCGAAGCTGCCCAGTGTGCCCTCGGGCAGGTTGCCAAGCGAGAGGTCCAGGCATCGCACTCGTAAGTCACACAGCTGTGCAAAGGAAACACTAGACTGGACACTACTCTGGACACTAGACTTGCCACAACTTTCCTCCGCTGCTCATGACTAATGGCTGTGTTTTTATGTCTCTGCAGATTCAAAGAAGCGTGTGGAGGATGATGCTGATATGAAACGGCTTGCATCCTGGGCAGTCTAAGTCGACTCTCAATTCTCATGCCATTCTGTGGTCAAATATGGATGTGTCTTCTAGAATGTAGAGCTTTTATTAATGAAGGATTGAAGGTACATTAATCACATGTTTATATGAGTGATTCTTGCCAAACTACTTTTACTGTCAAATGAAGGATATTTGTTGTTCCACACTGTGGTGGAGATGCTCCTCTTCTTCTACTTCTCTCTTGGTGGGAGTGTTGTGTGCTTTAACCTTATTCTTTTACCTTTTGACCTCTTTACTAATCAGTTTAGGCTTGTAGAGCGCAAGAAGAAGTACTTTCCTAGAAAGTACACTGTGGTCTCTTTGCATTAGGATGGAAGGAATGAGGCTCTAAGTATGCTCTAAGGACAGGTGTATTATCACTACTTGAGAACCTGAAACAGATGGGTTTCCCTTGGTCCACATTCCAGAAATGCATTGGCATTTTCATGTAAATAACCTAATGCTTTATTTTATTTGAATAAACATGTTGAAAGTATGCTGTGGTCTGAATTCAGTATCTGCAAATATGTCATGCTAGTCCAAAATGTTATTGAAAATTCACCTACAAATAATTTTTCATGGTATATGGTCCTGTGAAGGACAGATACACACACTTGTCCTTTCAATAGCCGTCTAGGCAATGCACTGTGTAGTTCTGTGGTCCGGGTTGGACCACTCAGCAAAAATGTAAAAAAAAGCTTTCACATCGCCTACTATATCTACATGAGCCGGCAAGCCTTTTATCAGTGCCAACTGTGCTGCTGTTGGTGTTTGTAAGGTTTCTGCATGCCTTTTCAGTAGTTAGATTGCTAGTTTTCAACCAAAACTCCTTACTCTAAGTAATTTAATTGATACAGATTATTACTGAAGCTTAATGTCCTTATATTTCCTTAAGATTGAATACAAGTTCTGGGAAATATCTGAAGTTTATTATTTGCACAATAACATTAATCCACTACCATAGAGAACATTCAGCAAGAAGAGAACAGCATTAATTGTAGTCTACCCTACACTGGAGTTCTATGCTAGAATGTCAATTTAGTTGTCTAGAGTGCCACCTTCTGGCTACATGTTTAATGATTTGTAAGCACCCACCTGGACATGTGCAAGTGTGGATGTCATTTCAACAGGGTTGGGATTGGGAAGGTTCTCTTGGGAAGGTTATTGTTGAAATGTTAGATTATTGAAATTGTAGATTAGATAGGTGTTCATAGACATGGCTGTGCCACTGAAGTAGAGAGTTAGAGGCATTAAGAGTAGGCTAAAGGGACAGATCCACATTCATGTCATAGCCATAATATTAATCATGTATGTAATATATTCATTCTTGTTGTATATAATTGTTCATATTTGTTTGTCTTGTTATTTATATCATTTCCAAAGAAAACACGGTTCAGCCTATTCAATATTCACGGTTCAATGTTCATCTTCTATCACGGTTCAATACACAGTTCATCCTTTACACGGATAATGCATCCTCATCATGTTCATCTTGGCATTCATGGCTTGAGAGTGTGTGTTTGTCAATAAATACAGTTCTTACATTGTCATCGGGACTTTGACATAATTTGTTTTGACCGGACAACCTGTGGCGATTGGCGCCTGTTAGAACACCCATATCATATCTGTTTGGGATTTAGTCGCTCTCACTCACTTATGGATGCGGAACCATATGGTTCATTCTCCCAGCCTTAATCTCTGTGACGGCCATGGTGCGACCGCACATAAACGACACACCTGTCCCGTATTTGCTACCGCTAGCGCACACACACACATG
The DNA here is from genome assembly GCF_900700415.2 of Clupea harengus. Classification (NCBI taxonomy): domain Eukaryota; kingdom Metazoa; phylum Chordata; class Actinopteri; order Clupeiformes; family Clupeidae; genus Clupea; species Clupea harengus. Next base: position 7,553,696 of record NC_045168.1, on the reverse strand, counting down.
GATTTGTATGCAGGCACACACACACACACCCAAACAAGCACACACCTGATTGCACGAACTTCAACAAAGTTGAAAGCATGTATTTGACTGAGCCAAACTTCGTGCACAAAGATGGATAAATGGATTACCAACTTGTTGGGAGTTCGTGTCCTCGGCTAGCTGGTCGGCCCGACAGTCAAAGAAGTGGCGCCGGAGACGGGGAGAAGTTTATTTTGTTCCCAGTTTAATAACCCTGGTGATTCCCTATAATCGCTGTAGGGACAACAGAAATGGTCTTGGCCAAACCACTTCGATAAGGTGACTTTTTACAGGCCTGGGAATATGATTTTATTACATGGTTATTTCTTTGTTGATGTTTAGCACAATGACACATACCGTATTTGTGTTTCAGGGTCGGTCTTGTGATCTGTGTATTATTTGATTTTTGTGTACGCCCTTTTTTATGAATGGTGCTGGCCACCTCTTATATATGTTCACTTGTTCTGTCTAGGGAATGAGTCTTTTCAGTTATGTGCGTGTATGTAGACCTTGAAACTGCTGAATGTTGTCCTGTGCTTGTTTCAGGGATGCAAACACAAGTATGGTCAAAAAAGAGAGGTAATTGAAGCCCTCGCCCCGCGGCAAATATCCATATACTTACATTGCCACCAACCCCCGACATCCCCGGCCCACCCCTATAGGCACATAGAGTCAAATTAAATTCTGAAAAATCTTCTTCCTCTTCTTCCTGGCCACCTCCTGCAACGTATCCAGGGCCTTCTGTCTGGCTGCATTCATTTTCTTAACATGTTTGAGACGTGTCTGCCTCTCTTTGGCCAGAGCAATAGGCTAGTCTTGGCCTTCTCGGCACTTTCACATGTAGCACTGCAGCCATACTCCGCCTGCCTCTTCTGCTTTGCCTCCGTCCTCTTCCCTCTGTCGGTCTTGTCCCTTCTCCCTGCAGCCATGTTCTGGCAGAGAGTTTTATCAACTAGCCCCATGTTGATGTCATCTCTTTTAAACATGCCAATGCCAGTCTTGCCCCTAGACCTAGATTTTACAGTCTGCACTGCATCAAAGGTGGAGATCTTCATGTTAGATCTTTTAGTGTCAGTTAGATATTTTAGTGTCAATCACATCTCCCATGAGACTAAAGGAGGACTCTACCAGTGGCCCATGAAAGATGGAGAGGGCACCTCTGATAACCTGGCTGAAAGCTGGATATTTCCCCAAACCCATGACATGGGCCCACCACTTCACAATGCAGTCCCCCCAGGATTTCGCTGTCCTTTTTTGTGATAGTTGCGGCCTAAAATTCCTGATTTCGCGGGAGCTTTTCCAAAAAGTTGAGGTATTGTTTAGGTGTTTGTTGCGATGCAAGTGGAGTTGCAAATTTCGCTCTTTGTAATTATAATTGAGTTATTTCTGCCGTTCTCATTCTATGCTTATCAATCGGGTTTGCTATCCTTGTTGATTTCTTTTATCTGTATAGGTGTTTATGTTGTTCAATTTCATATATAAATTTAAAGTCGTCCAATTTCAAGTAACCCATTCTTCAACACTATCTGCTACCTTATCTTCAAACAGAAAGTAACGTTAAATCTCCATTGCAACAGCTTTCGAGGATTTGGGAAATAATTTCTGCTGATTTGCTTATTTCTTATTTACTTGTTTGGTGGAGGCAATCCAGAATTACTGTTGATAAAATTATAATCAGACCCCCCCCCCCCCCCCCCCCCCCCTTAAAAAAACTCTTCGGATCTGCACGATTCACACAAGTCACCCAAACTGACGTGAAAAAAGCGGGAGGCGCCGAAAAGCGCGCTGTTTGCATCCCTGTTGTTTAGAGGCTTAGCAGGTTTTCTTGAGACTGCTGATTGTTGTCCTCTGCTTATTGAGAGGCTTAGCAGGTTTCCTAGAGTTTAATAAACCAATATAACTTTGAACCCTCACTCTGACTCTTGGCTCTATGGCTTTTGGCCATACCGACATATAGATGGTGACCCTGGCGCTTGGTCCGTCACAATCTCACTGTGATATTTACATGTGCCGTTATGTATATAAAAAAGAGACAATCACCATGTGTTTAATCATTTTTAAATTGTATTTATTGTTTAATAATCACATCACTAGTTAACAATTAACCACAATAAACACTTCTTTCAAACCAAAAAAATAAAATTCAGAATTAATGAAAAAAATCAAAGAAAAAAAATCAAAACAAAACAGAAAATAACAAGAACAAACAAAAAAAGGTTTGCAAATGGCAATGTCTGCAAATGACAAGTCTATCTAACAACATCCCACTGGTTTTCGCATGCTCTATAGATGTGTTCTATTAGTATGCTTGCACACTAGGTGTGCGCTAACCGTATAAGCTGGTCTAGGGGTGGCTCCAACCAGTAGTAATCTGGAGCTCTTGAACAAGACTCATAACAGACAGCTACTATTAGTCTTACAAAAGGTGTGGTAGCAGAGGGAGGGAGTACATCTCTCCAGTCCATCAAAGACTATGCCTGCCGGCTTGAGATGAGCGCCTTGTGGCCAATGACAGCATCATCCTTGTGCGGGTAACACAGACAATGACCTCTGACCTCTCCAATTACTTCCTGTTCCACAGGATGCCCAGGGTGTCCAGGGCACGTCAGTCAGTCCTAACCATTCCTCTTCTTCCCTTAAACGTGTGATTTTGTGTGTGTGTGTGCGTCTGAGACATCTAAAAGGATGCTATCACACCCATAGATGCCACAGATGTTGGCATGGAGTTTGTGCTTTTCAGGAGATCATTTTTTAAGACTAATGTTGTAGAGCAGGCGGACAGGGTAGGCATGACGTTTTTTCCTTCGCAAATTAAACTTACTGAAGCGCTACAGACAAAGCGGACAGCAGACCGCTCTGAAGAACTACTCCTGAACCCTCCACACTTTTCATGTCCCTCAACTATCAAACCAAAGCACAAGCAACATACTGTAAGGTCATAACAAACTTTGGCAATCTAGTGCCTTTTTAAAGTTCTGTTTTAAAAAACATTTGTTTACTTAGCCCTTTTTAATGTATCACATTAGCTATGACAATGCAAAAAAAACTCCCTAAATATCAAAAGGGTACTTGGATTGCAAAAACTTTACTTTTTAACCGTCAATGTGTTTTTCATTGATAGGATATAATTGCTTTTGTTTATATTTCTAATATTTAATTATGCACTGCATGGCATGTGTATCTGATCAAGGTAAATGGTTTATAAACAGTAAAATGTATATATATTCATATACAAATGTAAGCGATTACAGAGGGAGGACTGCAAGCCTAAAACATAATTAATGGCGAGGTTAGCGTGTGAGTGGTAACTGTAGTGGATGTTAAAACATGAGTCTGAGAAGAGACGCCAGAAGCCACCGGTAAAAGGCTGTCGTGATCACCAGCGCTCAGTCACTGGGAGGCAGAGAGCAGTTTACTGAAAGACCCTTTCTTCCAGAAGCTGCAAGTCCACAGACAGACACTAACCCCATCCCCGGCCCTGCCCTGCCACGCCTGACTGAGGGGCAAACCTGGGCCTGCCCTGGGCGGGCCTCTCCAGGATCCACCGAACTGGGCCTGTCTCGTTTCAAATAAAATAATTCCAGAATCAATTTTTTTGTAGGAAAATGCATAAAGAAAATAATGATTTAGCTTGGGAATATTTGTTTCGGCACAATCAATCATTAATGCACTTTTGTGCACAATTTTCTGTATTAGTATTGCTATGTCTTCGTTACAACAACAAACAAAGGAAGGTTCTTCAGGGCACCCTGTCAAATCAAATAAATAGTTCAAAGCGGTCGGAGGTCAGTTCTACAGACTATCCTTGCATTGGAAATCATTCAAATCACAAGTCTGGGGCATTTCAACATCTCATCAGAGTAAAAGTGGATCTCATCTGATACCTTCACTCACAACTGTCCATAACATCGCCAAGCCTTAAGGTGCTAAACAGAGTACTTCAAACAGCTCAGCCTATCTGTCAGGTTTTTAGTCAGGATATCAGGTAGTGTATACGAGTCCATGACATTCCTTCTAAAATACGTCTCTTTTTGTCCTTGTTTCTGGTTACTCGATATTCCTCTATATCACTTTCAAATATAAAGACAAATATGAAAAAAGTTCTCCTTGTGGGTCTTGTCCTATGCCTGGCTATGAGAGAAACTTAAGAAGCGCACAATCCTGCAAAACTGTGTTCATCTTTCGCACAGTCCTCACCAGCTTCCCATCAGTCAGAGTAGAGCGGCCATCAACATTCAGAAGAGCCTGGAGCCTAAGCCACAGACGCGAGTCATAATGTAAATACCGTATAGAAGCATGTACGTCTAGGCTTACAGGGAAAGAAAACAGCACAATATCTTTCAACACACAACGAAGGCTATTCAGAGGCAACTGTAAGAAAAAAAAGTTGTAACTAGAGGAATAAGCCACATCTAATAGTCTGCTCACAAAGTCCCCATGAAACACCAATATGTCCTTTTCCAACATTTGTCCACAAACCGTGCCAAAATAACACAACACTTCTCTGAAAAAGGACACCTGTGACAGGATAGCTAGCACGGCTAGTCACGAGAAAACTGTTCAGAACGACTCTCCTGAAGCACTAAATCTACATCGGTTGACTAAGTATTTTTCTGTTTTGAAGGATAACATTCTGTTCGTCTACTCATCTCTCCCTCGAAAGGACCCGGTGTGTTGTTGATGTGGGTCCATGTTCCTCGTGGGATTTCAGGTAAGGAGAGAGAGAGAAGGAGGCACATACTGAACACTAGCTCTCCGACATCCCTCAGACCACCAGACGCAGACACTTCCTCATCCCAACTGCAACTTCCACGTGCCTTACTATTCAAACATGTCAGACCAGAGTACCAGTCCAATCCAACGCTAAGCCATCAACCATTAAAATAAGCCATTAAGCCTGCTAACCGTTTCAGCATTTGAATCAGAAGCCTTACGACAGGCTTACTGCTCCATGACTTGACCCTGTGTCCTGGTCTTGTCGGCATGCTACCTCAGCCTTGGGTTTCCTAACAGAACAGATTCTGCTCGGATATGAAACGGATCCGCCGCAGTCTGGGTCGACTCTGGGATAGCTAGCTAGTTTGAAAAAGTGTGCGTGTAATTGCAAGGATTTATGGATCCTGTAGGCAAACACCGTATTGCTTCAAGAGATGAGGAAAATCAAGAGCTGAGAGAGAGACAAAGAGAGAGAGAGAGAGAGAGAGAGAAAGAGAGAAATAAAATACAGAACTGAAGCTGAAGACTACTGAAAGAAAAGAAAAGAAAACAAGCCAGAAGAAAAGTCCAAAGAACAGAAACTAACATAACGACAAAGCTCAGTATTACAATTATCACTCAAACACACCATCACGAAACACAGTTTTAAAGAGATTTAAAAAGCCTAACCGCTAAAAGAGACTATATATTGTGAATGTGAGTGCTCTCATACTGAACAGGTAGGACACAGGGTTTCCACAAGAGGGAGAAGTACAGTGTGTGAGAAGAGAAGGGAAGCACATCAGCCTGGAAACTCACAATGTAAGGACGCTTAATGGACTAGACCAGCAACTCTATACGGCATGTGGTGTGAATATATGATAGTGTTAAATGAGTCAGTGTTGAACAGGACACAGGATTCACAATTCACTTTTTTTTGTCTGTTTCAAATCACGACAGCCAGAGGGATATACTGCATATACCAGATGCTAAACTGTAAATAAGACTGACGTGTTCTGCTCTGCGAGTAAATATGAGCGAGACGGAGAGTGGGAGGAAGATGAAGATGAGGAAGATGATGCCATAGTTGAGTACACTGTGAGCACTGATGCGTGGAGAGAGACTGAGGAGGGAGAACACGGGGTCCTGCAAATGTCACCCAGCAGGGAAAAATAACCAAACAACAAACAAACAAACATCCCCGGAACCGAGAGGTCCCGCTGCTAAAACCCTCCCGACACAAGGAGCCCAAACACAAAGTTGTCTAGTAGAACCGGAGAGTTACAGGCGAGCATAGTGAAACTCCAGGAAGCCTTGAAACCAACCCCTCGCCCCCCTTCATCATAAAACCCTTGCCCTGCCCGAAGCTCAGTATATACAGCCAAATACCAACTCAGCCAATGAGGGTGAACCAGGAAGGAGCACAGGGTCAGAAGACACTAACAGCATGAGGTGATAGTAGACATGGGAGAGGGCTGGGGGAGGGGGGGGTGGGGGGGTCATGTCCTGTGGTGTTCAGCGAGCTCGCCCCCATTGCCCTGGTAACCCCCCTGAGGGGGGTTGAAGGAGTGGGGGTCTAGGGATGGGGAGCAGGGGGGGGCGGCGGACGTCAGGGAGTCGTGGAGCGAGACGCTGCGGGGTGAGTGGTGGTGGGGGGGTCGGTGGGCAGGGCTGTCACCCAGGGCTGGCCAGGATATGATGTCGGCGCCGTGGTCCGTGCGAGAGCGCGCATTCTCGCGGAAGTTGAGCTTGAAAGACTCAATCTGCATCGGAAGGTGTGAAAACAGAGAGACAGAGAGAGAAGAAAGACAGAGAGAAAGGGGGAAGGGGGTAGGACAGAAAAAAAGACAAGTCGGGGAAGTTGGTGTGGAGGGGGGGGGCGAGTTGAAATGAAAGGGTGGAAGGATAGCAAAAAGCAGAATTAAATGCCTGAAAAATAAGAAGAGGTCACAAACGATTCGGTGGTCAGGGAAACAAAACGTCAGACACAACAAACATCTAAATGCAAACTTAGTACAACACAGAGCACAGAACAACAGGTAAAGGATGAGAGGCACAAACACAGCTAACAGTAATTACCTTGTGAAACAGCACAGATGCTGTTTGTAGTACATATGAAAGAACACTGATACATATTTATACTCACCATCAGGATAATTACTTTATAAACTCAGCTTCAAACATGCCCCTTTTCAAAGCTTTTCTCTGACAGCCTGAGCTACCCTAGGCCATTAAAGCTTCCCTATCCCTCTCCAAGCTCTGCTATGCAGTCTGTACTGAGAACACTTGTTGTCATGATCTTAGGGCGCCTAGTCTTCATCAATGGCTTGATGTCGTTGTGGTTATTCTGATTCATGATCTTAAAAGGTCAGACCAATTAGAATGAGAGTCCAGAAAGGACAGTGATGGCAGATCTATAGACTAGGTACTGATTGTAGAGGCTAGGTCTTCATGAAGCTCAACCCCGTGGGTTAGTCCGAGGGGAGAGGGACAGGAGGCTGTCTTAGGTCAAAGGTCACGGGGCGTCCACACACACACTTACTTGTTTCGGGGATGCGCGAGTCCAGGCCCTGCTGGGGGTCCCGGAGCCCCTCGCTCCCACTGGGAGGGCCCTCCTTCAGCAGCCCATTCTCCTGGGCCTGGGCAGGGCTGGCCATCGGCAGTTCAGCCTGGCCACCACTAGGGGGAGCCCCTGTGCCCTCGGCTGCCTCCTCGGCCCCCTCAGCCTAGAAACACACAGGAGCCAGCCAGTCAAAACAGTGGGATGGGGATGGAATGGAGTGACAGCGTGTGTGTGTTTGTGTGTGTGTTTGTATGTATGTCTTTTTGTGTATGTGTGTGTTTATGTATGTGTGTCTGTGTGCGTGCGTGTGTGTTTATGTGTGTGTGTGTGCTTGCATGTGTGTGGACTGGATGAGGACCAACACAACAGAAAACTCAAAACCAACATGAATGGTGTCATGAATGGGAATGTGGTCCACCACAGAAGCAGAGCCCGCAAACAGAACCAGCATGTTGTGGCCCGTTCTATGTCTTACGTTCTGCACACTCTTTTTGTAAGATTTCCAGTGAAATTTTACATAAAATGTGAATGAACTGTTGAAGCAGAGCAAAACAACAAAATTCAAATGTCTAACAGTTAAGCACTAAACTGTATTAATTAAAATTGTGTAATGAAGTTAAATATGGGTCACGTAATTCTTCTCCTAAACTCTCCAAATGTCTCGCCCAACTACTACTGTCAAATATCCGAATCACTCTCTACCAGCTAAAGCATGATGCTAGTGTCACAATACAGCTTTTGCTAAACTGGGTCTGATATAAGTTTGGGTGTTTTTACATATATCGAATTGTGTACAGGAGAGAAAAGTTTTGAAGATTTTTTTTTTAAATACACAAGGCTTGCACATCACTGAATTGCATTGCAAATTGATCATGTTAATTGATATTTGATTCAACAAACACTATGTGAAGGAGCTCCTCGTGTGGTGAGTGGTTTCCACCTTAAACAAGAATGTGAAGGCAAACACAACCAACATGGGAGACAGAAGCAAATGAAAGCTGATGAGGGCCACTGACATTTTGATAGCACTTAACTTGAACGGCACCACACAACACTTGACCTACCAATTCTCGGAGAATGCCTCGGGCTGGAGATATGGCATCATCCATGACAGGCATGTGCCGTTGATATGTTAATTTACGATGAAGGGTTCAAGTGAAGTGCTACCAATATGTCCCACATTAAAAAGCAGTAGCAGCTGTGCTTTTGTGCATATGTTGGATCCCAATCATGTCAGAGCTGCTGACACGAGCTGATGCAATGATACTTTATGTTTGCCTTTGATTATTTATGTTTTTATGTGTGTGTAATAGTGCATGTCACCCACTGGAGTAGTTTATCTGACGAGGACAAATCCAGTCCATAACTTTACTCATAAACTGTAATGCACACTTCCTCTTTGACAGAGAATCCTCATAAATACCCAATGTCATTTGCTCTACAACCTTTAATTGATGAGTAAAAGTTTACATTAGCCTTGTCAAATTTCAGGGCTGTATTCATTGTGAATATTTTAGCTTGAGATGCCTTATTGTCTAAGGCCAAAACTGCCTAAAATGGCCAGGCTTTGCTTGCAGAAGCCCAAATGTACAGCCAAGGCCTGAGCTGCCAAACACAGATTGCTTGTTTGCATCTAAGGTCTATGTGCAAATGATATGGGTGTGTGCACTTTTTCATGACGCAGCCATGGAGACAGTGGTCTTGGGACAGATGAGCTCGCATAGGCTGAGGGGTCAGGTGACATCGCAATGGGCTGCCTGTCCACTGTAGAATGTTCACAGCTGGGGTCCCCAATCAGAGAGTGGCAGGTAGAGAACAGTGTCACATGGGACACCAGGACACATCAATGGAGAGCCTCCCCTGTCCTTATTTCTCTGCTTTTCATCGGGGCAGCCATTTTCACCCCACCAAATAGTTTAGCAGTACATAAGACATTATCTATGATTTAAACCATTTGCTTTTGTTCCAAACTAAAACAAGTGTGGACCACAGTGTCTTTCTACCGCTCCATATCACCACAACGTTTGGGTTGCACCTGCCAGTTGACAGACAGGGTCAATTCTCACACTTTTTCATTCAGAGACAAACACAGTTGCTGTAGGACTTTAAAGAATGACACATCAAAGAGACAAAGAGAATGCTTTGAACATGTTGAGAGCTATGAAAAAAGTGAAGAAACAAACCATGTGAGCAAAGTAAAGAAAAACAAAATTATCTGACATCTTTAATATACAAAACCAATGCTTGGACTATCTCTGATAGAATATTTTATATATGCTGTCCCTATATTATTATATATTCCCATGTTCCATGTATCCAGTTATATTCATGAATCATTTTGGTTCTTGCATAGTTCTTTTGTTTAGGATTCATAAGATCAATTTACCACCACAAAACAGGGCACACATCTGCTTGAATCTTTTAGACTCACACACACATTAACAGTGCATACAAAATGTGCGTGTGTGACAGACTGAACAGCTTAGAAAAAAAAGGCAACAAGCAGTTTACTTTGTCTTCATGAAAAATCCTATGTCCATGATATTTGTGTGGGCCTTTCAAATTATACTGACTGATGAATTGCTGTCAATAGAGTGCCCTCTTGTGGTGGTCACTCGTACTGCAAAAGACTCACCACAATAACTTACCAAAAACAATAGTCCCCCCACGGAACCAGCATGGTACTGAGTCTTTCAGAGACTATATTATAGTTTCAATAGCGGTGGAGGTGAGGTATGCAGTAATCAGGTCTTCTGCTGTTGCCTCACCTTAACGTTGCCACCACCAGGTTCGTGCTTGACGTTTTCCATGGAGCCCACTTTGGGCTGGCCCTTGATGGACATCTTGTGAGACTCAATCTTCACATCTCCGCCTCCTAAAACACAGAGGTGGTCATTCACTGCCCTCAATATGAGCAAAACCACACACAAACAGTGATGGGAACATGCGTTTATTCAACACACCACCCATATACATACACACACACACACACACAAATCAAACAAACATGGCTTCTCACCTGGCTTGTGCTTCATGTTGGCCTTGGAACCACATTTTGAGGTCACCTTACTCAAATCAACTTTCTTAGTCAGGATGTGGACCTGCAAACGTGAACATGTACATAACAGTGCTGAATAAAGACCTGTTTATGGAAGAGGAGTCTGGAACATGCACAGGCTGCCTTCATAATAAACCATATCAAATGGTACATCTAATACATCCACATGCATACACGCAGATTGACAGACACAGACACACACACACCCACAAACACACTCACTCACTCACTCACTCAGTAACACATGCACACACACACACACACACATACAAACACACTCACTCACTCACTCAGTAACACACACACACACGCACACACACACACACACACACACACACACACACACACACACACACACACACACACACACACACACACACACACACACACACACACACACACACACACAGACAGACAGACAGACAGACAGACAGACAGACAGACAGAAAGACACGCATGCACACACACACAAACACAGACACACACAGACAGACAGACAGACACAGACAGACAGACACACACACTATTAAAGTGGACTCAAGGAAAGGGAGTGTTTCCAAGAGTGTGTGCCTTTAGCAGTGTGTTTACACAGAGTTGAGATAAATGAGGATGACAGAGAGAGAGGCGCTTTGCTCTTAGAGAGAAAGATCGAAAGGCAGAGACAGAGAGCGTCTCAGGCAGTTGGAAGGATCTGTTGAACTCGGAGATGTACACACTCAACCGTGTGAAGAACCAAACCAAGAGTTACTGAAGCACGTTCATCCGCTGCGCCCTTCCAATCTATGCACCGCTCCTGCAACTGGCCACTGAGAGCCACCATAACGGCTCTAACGTGCATTAGCCTGGACACCAACTGGCCACTGAGAGCCACCATAACGGCTCTGACGTGCATTAGCCAGGACACCAACTGGCCACTGAGAGCCACCATAACGGCTCTAACGTGCATTAGCCAGGACACCAACTGGCCACTGAGAGCCATCATAACGGCTCTAACGTGCATTAGCCAGGACACCAACTGTGTCTCCTCTGCAAATGAAAACTGATGGGAGCCTTAAAATGATGCGACGCGGTGCGGAGCCTAGCAACCAAGTGGTCTCCATAGCGACAGCTCGATGGGCAGCATGCATTCTGAGTGGTTTTGGCACAGTACTTACGTTCCCTCCCCCAGGGACATGCTTGATATTGTCCTTGGAGCCCAAGCGAGAGGTGACGTGGCTGTAGTCCACCTTTTTGGAGACTATCTGAACCTACAACACAGCACCATGGCGCCATGGAGAAGGGGCAGCACGAGGAGGGGAGGGGGGAGGAGGTCAGGGGTCACCAGGTTAAGTGGGGGTGGGGGGGTGGAGAGGAGAGAGGTAAGACAGAGAGCAGAAGCATCTACAGGCTTTACTTTCCTAGGCAACTCACACTGCTGCACATTCAAGCCATTCAACCAACACTATTAGTACAATAGTACAACTATTAGTGGATTTAGTCTTAGACACCCCATCTATGTACACCAGACAGATTGAGGTTAACTCTAATATCTTACACACTACTTATACATACAGTACTAATGTATTATAAGTTGAGTAAAGATTGGTGAATGTTGTTGTATGAGTATGTCCAGAGTTTGCAAGTGTTAACCCCTAAACTGAAGCTCAATGCATATACATTTATATGATCTATAAATGTTTTCTAGCATCCCTGTTCACATGTACATTTTAAAAGTTGTTTAAAATTACATTTTTTCTTTTAAAATTCAATTTAATATTTTCTTTTTTTCATATGGACAAACTCACAACATAGCACTCAAGGTGACTTTACTTCAAGAACAATGTAAAACTCCATCATTAGTACCCAAGACTAACCCCCATAGAAACATACAGTAAACATCGATTAAACAGACAGTGCCATTAGTCATTAGTAATCACATAGTTACATAGTTAAACTGAGGTTAACCAACAACCACTCTCAACAAGCTATCAACCACACACACACACACACACACACACACACACACACACACACACACACACACACACACACACACACGTGCGCATAGACATAAAGCAGTGTTAGCCTACAGGTTGACAAGCCAGAAGACAGCCATCAGCCCTTGTGTGGTTATTTTGTGGTTTGGAGAGTAATTAGGGTGACTGAAGGCAGAAGCTCTGTTGACAGACAGCCAACCTGAGAGCTCAACACAAAAACTCCCTCTTGTGGCCATGGGCTACATTGCAGGATCACAGCATCTCACCCACTGCTTTGTATTCCCACATATAGTTGAGCCCACTCTGAATGTCATACAAGATGAGTGAGGAAAACTTCTCATTTAAGCTACACATTTGACAAGCAAGCCAGAAAATACCAATAAGGCTACTATGTTCCAGCCTTCACTTTTCAGTTGTCTATAATTAGCATTTTCAGGGATCAGATAAGAAACCGAATACACCACAATATGCTGTACTGATGGCTGTTCTGGTCAATCTGCCCAGACTACGGCTGATCCTGGAACAGTCCTGGGCTGGATCTAGGCATGGTCTTCACCACCAGAACTGAGCCTAGTCTGCTCCAGGATCAGCTGGTAACTGGGTCTGCATCCACGTCTCAAAAAGGTTTGGAGATTAGCGCTGTAAGCTACGCAGATTACTCTACAGTTTTGGTGAGTACGTTTCCATTCCAAAAGTGGTCACCATGCCTTTCGGTAAGGGCAGCAAAAGTGATTGGCCAGGGGGAACAACCACCAAAACAGGCAGAGAAGCTCTAAGAGATACTTTCTAGTCGACACTGAGAAATTCATGAAGTCGTTTAGCGTCATATTTGGCAACGGCAAAGGTCAAATAAACTGCAGGAAGCTCGTCATGCTAAAGACCGCTATACTGGAGTCATGCATCAGAGCATAAAAGAATGCATTAAGAAATTCTCAAGTCCATCTTCACACTGTGTATCCATCCATGGGTCTTTATGAATGTATGTGTGCGGGTGTGTGTGTGTGTGTGTACACTTGTGTGTGTGTGTGTGTGTGTGTGTGTGTGTGTGTGTGTGTGTGTGTGTGTATGTTTGTATGAGTGTATTAGAATGTATGGCAGCATTGATGGAGTTTAAGCCATGGACTTAAGTAGTGGTCTTGAAGGATGTGTAAAATATGTCTGGGACAAATAGGAAACACTGATAGAGAGAGAGATCAGGACAGGATGAAGTGAAGAGAAAGCTGTCAACAATAAACAAAGAGGACAGTTCAAGAGAGACACAGAGAGACAGAGACAATGAGTGCAATAACCTGAAATACAGGGACAGAGAGAGAGAGGGATAGAGTAAGGAGATAGGGATAGAGAAAGAGAGAGAGAGAGAGAGAGAGAGAGAGAGGGAGGCACAGGAAGAATGAGGAGAGAGCGGACAGTGGGTGAATGTAATGGGATGAACTCACTTTGCCCTGGCTTGTATCTTTGGAGTCGGTCTTGCTGTGAGATGCTGACACCTGGAGAGACATCCCCCCCCCACCAAGGTTATTACAGCACAGTGCGGTGCAGCTGGGGGGGGGGGGGGGGGCTGGGGGGGTCTAGGGTGGCACTAGAGGTCAATTCACTATCATGCTTTTGTACCTGGCAGAAATACACACCCTTCATATTTCACTTATTATCAGGGAGGCAGGGGAAGGAGTGTGTGTGTGTGTGTGTGTGTGTGTGTGTGTGTGTGTGTGTGTGTGTGTGTGTGTGTGTGTGTGTGTATGCCTCGAGGGAGAGGGGTGTGATGTGTGATGATCTTCTCAGGTTTTGGGGGAAGAATTACCACTTTGTCAGAAGGACTCAGAAGGTCCACTGTGGTTGAACCTTCATGATTCTGAATCAATTTACGCTGTGCACGTAACACACCCTGATCCTCCACATGTGCTAACTGCTAGCCCATATGTTCATTTAACTGGTAGTCTACATGTTCATTTAACGGCTAGTACATGTTCATTTAACTGCTAGTATATATGTTCATTTAACTGCTAGTCTATATGTTCATTTAACTGCTAGTCCATATGTTCATTTAACGGCTAGTCCATATGATCATTTAACGGCTAGTCTATATGTTCATTTAAGGGCTGGAACACATGTCCATTTACTGGCTAATACACATTTTCATTTAACGTCTAGTCCATATGTTCATTTAACGTCTAGTTCATATGTTCATTTAACGTCTAGTTCATATGTTCATTTAACGGCTAGTCTATATGTTCATTTAACGTCTAGAACACATGCTCATTTAACGGCAAGCACATGAGTTAATTTGATCTTGTTCATTTGTTTGTGTTCATCTTTATCGACCCTCTCTCATGATGTCTCCAGTGGTGTTCAGCAGCCATGTTAGACAGACTGTAAGGGTGCTATTCAAACACACACACACACACACACACACACACACACACACACACACACACACACACACACACACACAGACACACACACGCATGTGTGTGTTAGACTCACAGAGAAGACCTTAGCCAGGAGAAACAGAGTGTGAAGTGAGGAGTGAGGAGGAGATGGACAGAAAGAGAGATGACCGATGAACATAAGGGAACGAGTGCAGTGAGAAAGAGTTGGAAAAAAGACAAATGCAGTGATCTAGGTAAAGACTGACAGGCATTCCTTCATTAATTTAATTCAGCATTCCAGGGTGCTTTTCCTCTACTGTGGGAAGGAAATTAAGAGTAGCCGGGGAAGCTGAAGTGTTCAGTAACGGTGAGGAGAGCCACGTGTCAGTGATCAGGATCAGCTGACTAGGAGCAATCACCCAGGACAGGAGCAGGGAGAGTCAGTAGGAAAGCATCCACGGCTTCATGCAACTATCATCATACTACACACACACTGCCATTCACAGGGGCTGCAAAGAGCTCATCAGGAGGAGAACGCAGGTCACGAGCTCACGATAGAGCACTAACCTATGGATTAACATTGAAAGTGTGCAGCTCATGATAGAGCACTAGCCTATGGATTAACATTGAAAGTGTGCAGTATTGACATGATTGAAGCTATTCAAAAATAGAAGTCTTAGTGGTAGTGAGTGTCTAGATACTGTCCACCAGCGGCGATATTTTTGATTTAGTCATGTCGTCATTGTCTTTATTCAGCTTCACTTCCTTACATACCTTCTACATGTTTGAGCATATTCAGCTAATTTACTGCTGTGTCACTTTACTGTCCAAAGCAGGACACAAAGTCATGTCGTCACTGTCAAATGAATTCAATAGTTACCTGCAGAATGCTAGACAACACAGCTGTGAGTGTTGAGAGGGTTAGAAAGGTTAAAGAATAAAAAGGCTTCCTGTAGTCTTCCCTTCTACTTCCTTGGCACCTGAATATCTACTTTAAGGGAGCAAGTGTGTAAGTGTGTGGGACAGGACGAGCCCACCGTGTCTGCGATCTTACCTTTCCACCCCCTGGCTGGTGCTTCAAGTTATCCGTGGAGCCGACCTTGGAGCGGGCGCTGCGGGCGTCGGCGGTAGCTGGGCGGGTTTTGGCCGCGACGCTGGCGGTCGACGTGGTGGCGCTGCTGGGGCGGGGGACGCGGGGCACGGGGGGCTTCCTCTCGGGCACCGTGGTGGGGGGGCCACTGGGGGTGGCACTGGAGGGCCTGGTGGTGGTGGGGCGAGGGCGAGCCGCTGCCCCAATGCTGGTGCTTGTCGAGAGCCGTGAAGTAGGCTTGGTGTCTGGAGACGGAAGAGTGTGTGAGGTGAGAACAAGGGTTTGCGTGCCTGTGTGTGTCTGGTGAGAGAGAGAGAGAGAGCATATGTGTATGTGTGTGTGTGTGTGTGTGTGTGTGTTAGTGTGTGTGTGTGGTGAGAAAGAGAGAGAGAGTAAATGTGTATGTGTATGTGTGTGTGTGTGTGTGTGTGTGTGTGTGTGTGTGTGTGTGTGTGTGTGTGTGTATGAGAGAGAGTGGGAGTGGGAATGAGACAGTCAAAACCTGAATGAAATGGCACCATCCTTATCTAAGCCAAGAGTAAACAGAACCCCAAACAATCAGTCTAGAGCCCCAGCACTCATTAGTCTCAGAGCCTCCCATCAGCCATGAAATTACCTCTGATCAAAGCCATCTTCTGCCAAACAACTCCACAACAACAACAACACAAAACTAAAGCTCTCTTTGATGCTTTCCCCAAAAGATTTATCAGAAAATATACACAATCAGGAAACTGGCAATGAGTAGAGCAACGAGCAATGAGCAAAGTTTGCCGCGCAAGAACTAAAGCTAATTTAACAAGTTGGCTAATTTAATACTCTGAGCAACATCCTAAGTGCAAACACGGGTGGGTCAGCGCAATGCTCCCACACGCCACACAATAGCTTTAGTTCATGCCCTCAGACTTCAAATTTATGCTATACATATATTTCTTTCAAGCTGTCATCTACAACAGGCTCAGATGAATGCTCCTATTCTTCAGTTTCTGAGTCTATCCTGTCACGGATGCCTCAGCTGGAACACAGGAGTAATGTTGTTGCTGACCGTCTCAGAATCAGAACATTCAGCAACGTTCTCTCAGTCGTTTTAACAGCCAAATCCCTCCAGCGAGAGGAAATCCGGTCAGTGGTCATGGGAAGGCGGAAGGATTTATGGCTGGCATTGCTGCTGGTTTTCAACCGGCGTGGCGACAGCAGAGGCCTCAGTGACATGTGTTGAGTAGCCTGAGTCAGAGCTCACAGAGGAGGATTATCCCTCTCAGGACAGGACAGAACAGGCCTGCTGCTCCTCCTGCTCTCCCCTCATCTCTAACACACTTCCTCATCCAGCACTAGTCAGAGGCAATGGCTTACTCCGCATTCGGGATTCAGGAATATTACCGCATTAACCTTTCACTGGCAGTCCTGGGACTGGACTGGAAACATCAAACTGATGAGGTGGACATTCATTTAAAAAACAGGTAGACATTCAGCAGTCCAGGGGCCAATGGCTGATGGGGCTTAAAGATGGTTTTGGGGAATTGTTGTGTGTGTGTGACTGGCGTTAACACTGGAGGTAGATGAGTGAAATGAACACAGAGGAGAGGGGGACTGCCTCACTACCTGAGGTCTTCTTCTTCTCTTCTCCAGGTTTGCTCTCAGCCTTCGCTACTGAAGAGAGGAAGAGAGAAATTAAGATATGGGGGGGGGGGGGGCAGGGCAAACAGAGACAGGTGAGACACACAGAGATGTTCCTGAAGTTTATTATGTACAGGGTAAGACACATTTATATGTTCCTGATCTAGTTGAATTCAGAAGTGTGGATTGTGACTAAATCAAAAAGTGCCCTAGATTAAGTACCTAAAGCAACTCCTCTCTTTTGTCTGATGTGTGTGGTGACATGAATGTTTATGAATAAAGTGTCATGACATGAATCCATGAATGTCTTCTGAAAGTCTGTCTTCATCACACCGTGTACGGACACAGACCGAAGGTTTGAAACTCACCCATGGAGCGCCGTGCTGTCGGAGCGCTCGCTGTGGTGCGGGCTGAGAGTGACGTGCGGGTTGCCGTGGTAGTTTTGCTGGTTGCCGTGGCAGTGGTGGTGCCGTTTTTAGTGGCTGTGGAGCGGGCTGCGGGGGTGGCAGTACTCGCCTTTGGCACCAGGGGGCGCTTCTCTGTGGGTACCTGGTTAGGGGGGGGGAAGATGGCGTGACTAAGTGACACAAAACTAAGTGGAGAGAAGAGACCCTGGATGAAGACAGGAGATGATAAGGACGTTGAGAGTTGGACATGTTTCTGTCATAAATGGCAACACATGGTAAGGGATTCCCATCATCCCTGAGGACAGTAGACCCTGGTTCTGATCGCGCTCAGATCTGGCCTTGATCCGGAACAGTCCGAGCCAATCACCACCAAGGATTCCATCACAAGGGCTGAGTGGTTTTGTAAGTCTTCAAAATTACGTACTGAACTTTGGCCTTTCATTGGCTTACATACATTCAATTCTCTGAACAAGCGATTCTAAAACTTACGGTTGAAAATGAGTGTTAGTGAAAGATGAATCAGAGGACCTAGTGCATTTTTTACTGCACTACCACATGCTTCCACTAGATGGTTGTAACAGCTCAGTTATGCTTAGGTCAGATCATTCTCATTAAATGGGTTAATTAGTTCATTAACAGATGAAGTATCAAGTAATTTTTCTAAGAAGGTTATGGTTACAGCTGAGTTTAGGTTTACAGTTTGCCAGTGAATCTAATTTTCCTATAAAAATTTAAAAAATAAGAGGTAATTTTGAAAACGAAACTGGAGGGGTAAAACGGCAACATTTAATTCTTCCTGGTCCTTCAAAGGTATAGCTCTCCCTGCTTCACCAGTCCATGAAACTAAGTGGCGTTTTTTAATTCTTTCCTTTTTGAGAAGGTTGCCCCTGGCTACAGGGTGGTGTTGCCATGGAGCTGTAATGTGAGAGAGGCGTGAGGCGTAAGGGAGACTAGAAACCTATATTCTGTTGACGCTGGCTTCAGATGCCCCAACGCCTGAGGAAAAGTCTCTCTCTTTCTGTCCCTCTTTCTCTCTCACTCTCTCTCTCTCCTGTGCTCCTGTCACCAGTGACCTCGGCTTAGCCTCTGAAACAGACTTCATCAGACCTCCTTACACTCATTCCAGATAGATAGAAAGTAGAGACCATAGAGAGCTGAGACCCCACATCAGACATGGTGGCTGATGGGACAGAGGAGGGCAACCCTCAGGCAAGGCTGGGAATTTGGGTAGTCTCCTGTTAGCCGCTGATGAATGAGGTCAGGCCTCACATCCCTCCAGATTCCTCCACCCCTGTCTGCTCATGCCCTCTCCTTTCTCTTATCTCTCTCCTTTCTCTTATCTCTGAGGTAACTTTCAACTGTCTCTCTCTCTCTCTCTCCCTACTCTCCTCTCTCTGAGGTAGCTTTCAACTGTCTCTCTCTCTCCACTTTCCTCTCTCTGAGGTAGCTTTCAACTGTCTCTCTCTTTCTCTCCCCTCTCTAAGGTAGCTTTAAACTGTCTCTCTCTCTCTCCACTCTCCTCTCTCTGAGGTAACTTTCAACTGTCTCTCTCTCTCTCTCTCTCTCTCCCTACTCTCCTCTCTCTGAGGTAGCTTTAAACTCTCTCTCTCTCCACTCTCCTCTCTCTGAGGTAACTTTAAACTCTCTCTCTCTCTCCACCCTCCTCTCTCTGAGGTAACTTTAAACTCTCTCTCTCTCCACTCTCCTCTCTCTGAGGTAACTTTCAACTGTCTCTCTCTCTCTCTCTCTCCCTACTCTCCTCTCTCTGAGGTAGCTTTAAACTCTCTCTCTCTCCACCCTCCTCTCTCTGAGGTAACTTTAAACTCTCTCTCTCTCCACTCTCCTCTCTCTGAGGTAGCTTTAAACTGTGACCCTCTCTCTCTCCCCACTCTCCTCTATCTGAGCTAGCTTTAAACTGTCTCTCTTTCTCTCCACTCGTCTCTTTTTCACTTTTCTCATCCCTCCTGCTCTCCTCTCTTTTTTCAATGTCATTGTTGCTCTCACCTCATCTAACCTCTCAACTATTTAATTCCTCCCCATGTGTATTTTACCTTCTCTCATATACAGTACCTCCTCTCCTCTCCTCTCCTCTCCTCTCCTCTCTCCCTCCTCTGCTGTGTTGAGTTTAAGCCTCTAACCTGCCACTCAGCACCCTGTTGGCTGAGAGCTTAATGCCTGCCAGGTTTAGCAGTGCAGCACAGCACGGCGCAGCGCAGCTCCCAGTGCTGCCCAGATTACAGAGAGGCAGGCAGGGCTTTCACTTTCTCCTCAGATTAGGGAAAGAGAGAGACGGAGAGACAGAGAAAGAGAGAGGGAGAAAGAAAGAGGGAGAGAGAGAGAAGCTGAGGTAGACTGAAGATAAGGCGCTGCCTTTTCTGCTTTTCTGTTGTGCTAAAGTTCTGCTATGGTTTGCTGAAGCCTGTATTTTTATGTTTGGTTTAAAAAGCTTATGTGGCACACATTTGGCTAATAACACAAAAGAAGTAAAAAAAAAATATGATGCAACATGCATTCAAACCTGGAAACTGGGCCTGACAGGAAGTACACAAAAGGAGAGGAGACATGCAACCACCAGCGCCGTCCTGGTGGACAGTCAGGGTAAGGCGGTGGATATCGTGCGAGGGAGGGGAGGACTCACCTTGGGCTTGACCTCCCTGGCAGCTGTGGAGGACATGGAGGTGGAGGTGGGGGGTCGGGTGGTGGCGGATGAGAGGCGCTTTGGGGCTGTGGAGGGGGTGGGTGCCTTAGGCACCAGGTTTTTTTTACTGAGGGTGGAGGCTGTGGTGGTGGAGGCTGTGGTCGGACGTTTGGGGGCGGCTGCAGCAGACAACGCCACCGAGCTCGGCCGAGGCTTGGCGGAGCCCGGTTTGGTCGCCCCGGCAACGAGCTGCATGGCAGGACAGAACACCGGACGGATGGAGGGAGCAAAGGATGAACGAAAGAGTAAAGGAAACGAAAAAGAACACAAAACCACAGCGGCACACATGACAACAGCAACAAAGGAGAAGCCAAAGCAGCATTATTTAACAGTTCCATGAGGAACGCAAGCCATTAATCCACTCACTGAGGGGAAATACCACAATTTACATAAACCATCAATACCTGCGGGAGGGTGACTTTTAGCTTTTAGTTTAGTCAGAAAGGTTATAGGCTGATTAAAAGGAGTCATTTCAGAAATCACACCGGTGACCGAGCGATTATCCTGATTGCTAAAGGACGTTAAAACTGAGATGGCACTATGGGTTTGAAAATCATTTTCAGCCTTTGGATACGTTGACGTAGAGCAGGAGCACAAGCAGTTGTGCATGGGGGAGAAAAGAGGGCAAGTCCTCTTCCCTGTGGAAAGAAAGAAGCCGTGTGATAGGCCTACCTTGGTCTTCTTGTCTGGGCTGGTGGGGTCCTTGCTTGGTGTAGCGCTGGTCACTGCTGGTTTAGCTGCAGGTTTTTTGGCCTTGTCGATTTTGTCGTTCTTCTCCACTTTGGCAGTCTTCTTCTCGGGACTCTCTTTCTTTTCGGCCTTCTCAGCCTTGATCAGCTTATCCTCCTGTTCCTTTTTCTCCGTCTTGGCTGGGGTTGGGGCTTTGTCTTTTTCAGCTCTCTGTTCCTCCTCTTTCTTCTCCACCTTTTCTTCCTTCTTGTCTTCCTTTACTTCTTTTTTCTCCTCTTTCTTCTCTTCTTTCTTATCTTCTTTCTTCTCTTCTTTCTTTTCCACTTTCTCCTCCTTCTTGTCGTCTGTTTTCGGAGTCACCTCTACCTTCTCCACTTCATGTTTCTCTGGCTTGAGCTCAACTTTTTCAACGTTTTCCATCTTGTCTGTTTCTTTATCCTTCTTAGCCTTGTCAGTTCCTTTCGCCTTGTCAGCCAGGTCCACCTTTTCAACCTTATCAGCTTCCTTGGGTTTTTCACATTGATCTTTTATTTCGGTCTTTTCAACCTTCTGGGGCGTTTCGGTTTTGTCCGTCTTTGCCTTTAGTTCGGTGGGCTCGATTTTGTCCTTTTCTTTGTGCTCGTCTTTCTCTGCCTTCTCGGCTTTATCCACTTTACCGTCCTTATCCATTTTGTCGAGATTCTCCGCCTTTCCAAACATGTCCATCTTCTCGGTTTTCTCCAGGTTGTCTTTCGGCTCTGCCTTGTCAGTCTTCTCCACTTTATCAAACACGTCAAAGTCGTCAAACGTTTGGAATCCGTCCATCTTGTCAGGCTTGTCTGTTTTCACTGTGAATAGGGGAAAAAGAAGGAAAAGCAGAGAAAGAGAGGAAAAAGACAATAAGAAAATATAGCTTCTGACCTGTCCAGGCACCTATCATCAAACAGCACACTGCATGGTAGCGTGTGCACCAGATTTACAAAAAGTGACTAGCTCCTGATTTTCTAGTCGTGACCTGCACAAGGATGAAACCAGACTGATTGCCGAAAGAGATATTTGTAATTGAGTTACAATACGAGGCAAACATTTAAGCTGTGAATAGGATGCAGACTTGTCCTTCTGTACAAGAGGCGTTTAGGAATAATCATCGATCCTTGCAGAGATTACATCATTTAGTAGGTCAGAGAAAAAATGCCCTTCTCCAAACGGTCAGCTAGGATTACTCTGCCACATGACAGGGCCAGGGTGACACAGGGACAGTGCACGCTCTAGTGGAGGCACAGATTCATGCACACACATAGACGCACAACTCCATATGCACACACACACACACCTCCATACATGCACACACACACACACATACACATACACACACAACTGCATATGCACACACACACACAGACACACACCTCCATACCTGCACACACACATATGCAAATATGCACACCCACACGCACAGACACCTTTTCCCAATATGACAGAAAAATTACTTGAACTGCACAACACTTTGCAGGCTATATATTCTTGTATGCATGACTAAATGTTTGTGTGTGTGTATGCGAGTCCCCTAATGGTATCTAAACTACAATAAATTATATTATATGCTATATTATTCCTGTGTATTATATCCTATATTGTTCCTGTGTATTATTTCATTATATTATATCCTATATTATTCCCATGTAATTCCCACATCAGTAAAGTCTCTTAGTGGAATCTCCTGACTCTCACTGATAAGCACCCTGCTGAAGGTCACATGGTGAAGGTCACATGATGATCTGCTGCCTGACTGGGCAATCAGATAGACTCGCTGAACCCTTACAGGCTGTCCCCATACACACATACATACACTTACACACATACATACACTCACACAGACACACTTAGACACAAACACATTTCTATTTTGACACTCCCCTCTACAGCTCTTCAGGGTCCGTTACAGCCCCACTGGGGAGCTGAAAGAGTGCGGGCCATCTGGAAGGTACCCTGCCCTGAACCAGATGTTGGGTCCGTAAGGCTCCTTCACAGAACCTTCCGTGCCCTTCAGAAAGAGCCACACACACACACACACACACACACACACACACACACACACACACACACACACACACTCCTCGCAATCACTGTGCCCCGGCAGAGAGACATAATGAACATAATGCTATAATGAGAGTGCGTGGCAGTGCACAAAAGATGCAATCAAGAGATTACAAGCCTATTCATTCACTCCAAGGATCACTTAGAGTAGGCCTATTTATTAATTTCATACATGATTCCGTACTTCCATACAAAAGAGCAAGGGGAAACAAGGCTGCGCTGCAAGCCTAGAATAGCACAAAAAAATTAAAAAAATCACAGATCACAGTTTATTTTCATTGACCAAATATGAGTGTCCGAGGGATCAATGTGCTGTTAAGAGATCAATGAGAATATTCTGCCCTTTTTGCTGTATTTGCCCATCACTGCAGTAAAGGGTTATCACATGTTCACCCAGAGCTCTATCTAATGGAGAGAGTGAGTCAGTCTAATTGATCAGGGACAGTTTCTCTCTCGCCTCATCCATTTCATGCTCTCCGCCATGTCACTGTCGTTTCACTCTCAGTAAAGCTTCACGTTTGCAAGAACACTGCGGCTCCAGAACATTCTTGACTCTCATTGTAAAAGAAAAATGACATTAGCATTGCAAAACCTCTTAGTGTACCAGTATCAAAGATTATCTGGCAATCTGGCACACACACATCCAAACGTAACACACATAAATCTGACAATCCACACACATCCAAACGTAACACTCCGAAATCTGACAATCCACACACATCCAAACGTAACACACAGAAATCTGACAATCCACACACATCCAAACGTAACACAGAAATCTGGCACACACACATCCTAACGTAACACACAGAAATCTGGCACACACACATCCAAACGTAACACACAGAAACCTGACAGGAATCCCCCATACAGTCCTTGGCTTCCCTCTTTCAGGTCTTCAGGTCCGCTGCCATGAGCTGAGGAGCCTTTCAGTTAAGGCCCTTCATCTCTCTGACCTCTGACCCCATCCTAACATGCAGCCCAGTCCCATAATGGGCTCCAAATCCCAAGAACACAAATGAGCGCAGGGACTGGGGCCACGCGCCGCGCTGTGTGCTTCTCAGAGTATGTCACAGCGTAACGAGATACGAAATGAAGGCTGAAATATGGAGGCAGCTGACGGCCGCTTTCTTCTCTTCTCCTCTCCTCCCCTCCCCTCCCCTCCCCTCTCATCTCCTCTCCTCTCCTCTCCTCTCCAGAATCTCCTCAACAGAATCAGGCGGATATGATCATCAACATGATCATGAGCAGGCGATACAGCCCAGCGCTATCCTGATGTGTGCCCAAAACGCATCAAACAAAACAATCCCCTTTCATCTGTGTAGAGCACTTCCACTTGCAGGAAAACAAAACAACGTGCCACAACCCAACACACAAGGATTTTGGTAGTGGATTTGGGGGTGGGGGTGTGCATGGGAGATGGAGGGGACACTTTGGGTTGGAGAGACACCTGGTTCCTTTCTATGGTCATAGGTGTGTGCACAAGCTCTCCTGATCTATGGTAAGCGCCAGAGGAGGCTCTTTCATTGAGGAAACGGAGGAAGAACCTCCCCAAACTTTTTGAGAATTAATTTTTTTAATTGAACTGACTAAACTCCTTTAAAAATGCAGTTTGATATCAGTATTTAATACTATGCACATCACAATTCGTTTCCCTGAATTAAAATAATATTAGCACCCCCTATCGTAACCAGAAATGATTGCACGGAGTGCCGTCCTCCCTTTTGCCCCTATTAAGATCAATGTATTCGGTCTCTGATACTGGCGGCTCGTGGGGCTCATTCACTTACATTGCCCAGGGGAGGAAAGACCTCCCTAGCGTCTGAGTCTGCGCCAACATCGCTTAACCAATAAACAACGGATTTGGCGTTGGAGAGAGGGGATTACACATTAAGAGCGAAAGAAGTTACCCGGCTCGACTCTGCTGTAGGTAGGATATCGATAGAACTTCAACCTTGGATTGTTGTAGAAATATTGCAAATAAAGAGATGTGCAATGGAGAACGAAGACATTGTACATGTTTTATTGAATAAACCGTTAGTATGAAAACAACAGGGAGACCACTTCCAAAAATTCAAGTCACTAAACCCAGTGGTAAAACCGCTGCCGTTAATGCTAACTGGTATGCGAAATACTCATGGCTCACTGGTACAATTACTAACAATCGGCTATACTGCTGGCCCTGTTCATGGGTAAATCACACACATGGTCTGTAAATGGATTCGCCGACATTAAAAATTTGGACAGGGCAACAAAACGTCATGATAAATGCCAAGACCACGTTGGTGCAGCAATTCGGTTGTCCTTGCTAGGCACCATGCCAATTGATCAGGTCGTGGATGAGGGTGTGCGGTTGCAAATCGCGCACCACAATGCTAAAGTGCGCCAAAATAGGGAGGTTTTGAAGAGACTTATTTATGCAACTGCCTATCTAGGCATGCAAGAATTGTTCTTGTTCAGCTGACATTCAAAATGGAAATTGTTAATGAATGTTTCAGAACGCGATGTGTTTCGTATCTATTCTAATTAGCCTACGTTGTCACTTGGGCATTGGCCTCATATTAGGCTACTTAGTGAATGATTCAGAGCATGATGCATTTTAAATGGCATCACTTTCGGTCTTGTGTCTTAATTTTTCTTAAAACAATTGCAGCTGAAAATAAAATTAGTCAAATAATAACCAATAGCTTCAGTAATTGAGGGAGGAAATAGGCCCAATGATAGGCCCAGAATTTTGTATTTAGTTTTTCAAATCAAGAGTAGGCCTGATTTGACTAATTGGCTTTGCATCCTTTCCTTCTGGCCTTGTCTAGTCCAGACATGCTGTCCACCAGCTTTCAAAGTACAATTGTGCCACACTGGTGGCTTTGTATCAATTTTATCCCTGCCTACTATTTTGTACTGTAGTTCACAAAAACACCCTGAAACAACTTGTATCTCACATACTTATGCCACCAACAGAATAAGCAGGCCAATGGCAACCAAGCGCGCAGTCCTTCCTCCCTCACTTTAAAAACCACCAGCCGCCACTGGTAAGCGCAGAGGGTGGAGTTTTCAGTGGAAGCAGCACAGACACGGGCAGCCAAGAACATGCATGCAGGGAAAAAGTATTCTCAAGCAAATAATGCAACTGTAAGACCATCAAAACCATCACCAACAATTATAACGAAAGCTATGATAGGCAGAAAACTACTGACCTGTTGCAGAATTAAACACTGAAGTCTATTCAAGCATCATATGTTGACAGCTGATCATTTGCCAACATCAACTGAAATCTGATCTCTTAATTAGAGCAGACAGATCCGATTGAATAACAGTCTCTCAGAGTGGATTTACTGAAACAAGCCGTCACTTGATTTGCTCAAGGTCGAAGACGTACACAACATAATTAATCCCACCACAATCAAAGGTCTCTTCAACGGAGAGAGAACCTGTGGGAAAATTGGTGTTTA
Organism: Clupea harengus; assembly: GCF_900700415.2. Taxonomy (NCBI): domain Eukaryota; kingdom Metazoa; phylum Chordata; class Actinopteri; order Clupeiformes; family Clupeidae; genus Clupea; species Clupea harengus. Next base: position 7,526,993 of record NC_045168.1, on the reverse strand, counting down.
CCCTGTTTCAGCACATTCAGCTGTCAGGAGAGGAAACAACAGGCCTGACTTCACTCGCTTACTACCAACTTACAACACAACAAACCTACCTTCACTCGCTTATTACAGACTAGAAAAACAACAAGCCTACCTTAACTCGCTTACTACAGACTAGCAAAACAACAAGCCTACCTTCACTTGCTTACTACCGACTAGCAAAACACCGTGACGATGGGAGGGGGGAGCAATTTTTTTATTTTTTGTCAAGGTGGGGTCTGCCATGGAAAGTTTGGGATGTTGGATGCAAACAGGAAGGTCTATTCTGAAAAACTGCAAGCATCACTCACAAGCAAGACACAACAGGCTAATAGCTGTATCGCTCCATTGACAAAAGGTTGACGTTGATATGTAAGTGATGATGTGAAATAGCACCTTGCCAGAGGCAAACTGTGAAAGCCCTTCATTAGGGGGAACACCCTGGTGATAAATCAGCTCGACAGGTGTCTGAATCCTGGGTAACTCTGCCTGCTGATGGAATATATGACCAATAATGCATAGTCCGCTGGTCAGTATAGGAACATATTTCCGGACGGGGTGAAAAGCACTCCGACGCCCAGCGGATTCATGAATCAGGCTTAAATGGTGCCAAGGGGTGGATTTAAGTGTCTGGGTTAGATATAGGCAGAGAGAAGGCTAGACTGGATAAAGACAATGATCAGAAGGACAGGTACAGCTGTATTTTAGTGACCCTCTGTGGGTGCATACCTGAAACGCAGGTGAAATGATGGCTGTTTTAACAGACTGAGGCGTGTCTGTGGTAAACAATAGTAATAGATGGTTACTATGACAGAAGGCCACTCCATGGTGTTGAGATAACAAACTGTTGGGAAATGAGAGGACGTTGAGAGGAGGTTGAGCAAATGAAAGCTTTTGAGCTCTGACACCATTTCAGCTCTGAAACTCTGAAACTAACAGATCGGGATTTGTTTACAAACCTGATTTTGAGAATACAATCAGGTGGAAAGGACAAAAACATAAATACATAATTATAGCTTGTGATTTCCATGCACTGTCTAGCTCCCCCTTATTTAGCATTTTGTTGTGATTGATAAGATAATTCAACGACTCTTCTGTCACGCATCTCCAGCCACAATAGAAATTTCAACAGTTTTCTAAAGACTACACAGCTAGCAATGTCTTCTACCAGCTTATCGTTGAAGGTTCCTTATCGCAGTTCACTGCGATATAACACAATGGTACATGACGTCATGTCATGGCTACAAATCGAAGCATTTATCTATTCACGCCTGAAAGGCCGCGAGATCTGTCAGCGCGCGCTCCTGGCCCCGCCTGCCAGGAGTACTATAATACCATTACGCGCGCCCAGATCTGCCTCTTTTGAAACTTCGCAAGACGGAGTGAACATCTCTGAGTATATCTCAAACGCTTACCACAGTCAAAAGAGTTTTGTGTGCTTTCGCTCTCTACGGGTTGGTGAGTTATCGGGTTCCTTAACCCTCACTAGCTCAGGGCGCCACGAAATTCATTGGCTTAATTTCATTTTGAAAGTAGTTGCTGCTATCCTTGCTGCCTGGCTGGCTAAGTCTCTGACTAGCCTGCTAGCTTGCTAACAACGTGTTCGTTGCAGATAGTGTGCTTGTGTTTTAACATTCTTCTCTACTTTCAGATTGATAAAAGATGGCCAGACACTACCCCGACTGCGGTCACGTCCGTCCCAAGGGCGACTGCCACCGTCGGTGCGTGACCTGCCTAGGCAGGGACCACGCGGAGGGCGCCTTCTCAGGCGAAGCCCCTGTCTGTACCATCTGTGCTAGCCTCCCGCTAGCTAAGGCTACCAGGCGCCTTGCGTTCTGGAAGCGCAAAGACGCCGAGGAGGCGGCACTAGTTCCATCCGGGGCTGACGCCCCCGTAGGAATGAGTGCGTCTTCAGCCTTGGACTTGGTGAGCGTGAGCAGTCGCCCTGCGGCGGCAGCTCCGCTCCCAGGTCTCTCCCCGTCTCCGCCGCCTGTCAGCCCTGGGGCTGCGGGCAGCGAGGCTGAGGAGCTTCAACCAAGCGGTGTCCAGGCAATCCCCCACGATGCGCTCAAGCTGGACACCAGCCTGGATGATGATAGTCTGCTAGACTTCTCCGATGGGCACAGCTCAATCGCGGAAGCAATGCAGACGAGCCATGACGTCAGGTTGCGGGTGGAGACACCTCCTACCTCGTCTCGGCTCCTGGGCCAGCAGCTCCACGAGGTTGCGCTGAGAGCAGCCAGCTGCCTCAGGCTCCCTCTCCCTCCCCCTCCCAGTGTGCGGTCCTCGCTGCTGGACGGGGAGTTCTATGCTGGCCCCACCACGTCAGTTCCCTCCAGCATCCCCTTCTTTGAGGAGGTGCACGAGGAACTGCAGGCGACATGGGCGATACCCTACTCGGGCCGAGCCCCGGTGCCGGGGTTCGCGCCCTACATGCAGCTCCACATGGCTAAGGAGAGGGGCTACCTCTCCTTTCCTCAGGTGGAGGATGCAGTAGCGGGCTACCTCTCGCCCGCATCCCCCACGATGCGTCTCGGCCAGAAGCCTCTCCTGCCCACGCGGGTGGGCAGACACCAGGCTCAGCTGGCAGAGAAGTCCTACTTGGCTGCAGGGCAGGCTGCCTGCACGACCAATACGGCTGCATTGCTACAGCGCTACCAGGCAAAGCTCCTGACTGAGCTTGCCTTGTCGCTGGGGGAAGATCACCCGTCTGTGGCAGAACTCCGTCGCGCGACGGATCTGTCGCTCAGACTAACTCGGTGCACGGCACAGGCACTGGGGAGGGTGATGGGTGCCGCGGTGGCTACCAGAGGTCTCTGTGGCTATCACTGGCTAAGCTGTCAGACAGAGAAAAAGCACCACTCCTCGACGCCCCGGTCTCTGTCCAGGGCGCCTTCGGGGAAGCAGTGGTCACAATGGCTGCCAAGTTCGAAGAACAGCAGAAGAGCAGAGAGGTATTCCAGGCTTGGATGCCTCGCTCTAGTGGCGCGGGTGAGACGTCCTCCTCAGGACACACCACACCCGCACCGGGCTGGAAGAGAAGCGGGTTCCGCTCGCCAGCGCCTCCAGCAAAGGTATCCACCTGGCGAGGCTGGCAGAGACATCCCTTCCGCCCTCCAGCGCAGCCTGCAGCACAACAACCAGCTGCGCGCCCTGCCCAGGGCGCAGCCCAGGCTCCGCGGCAGCACTCCGCTCGCCGCGGGCGAGGCAGAGGGAGACCTCAGGCTCCCTGACCATGACAGTCAGCCACTCGTCACACAGGGGGGAGCGGTGGAGCCCACACCGCCTCCAAAGAAATCAGCCCGTCGCTCACATGCGGAAATCATGTCCAGCACGGTAAGCAGGTTTTCACAAGCACCACAATCATATGTCCTAACTCCTGTCCCAGATGGCGCAGTGCCCAGACATGCTTGTGCAACTCCCCCCGCGATGCACACAGTGCAATCGCGCCCCCAAATTTTTTTCGAAAACATGAGGGGGCAGCCCCAGATCTCGTCCCCCTCCCTAGGCGGAGTGGGTGTAGATCTAGGCTTAGTCTCATTGACCATGAGCGGGTTAGTCCCCGACAAATTCAACTCAGAGCACAACCTCCCTGGTTGTGCAGAAAGTTGGCGCGCATGCGCAGTGTCACCATGGGTGCTAAAGACGGTCTCAAAGGGTTACGTTCTGCAATTCGCCCGTTCCCCTCCGCCTTTCAGCAGAGTAATACAGTCTGTGATACAGCGAGAACAGTCTCACTTCCTACGGGAAGAGATTGTCTCCCTGCTCAGAAAAAAAAGGCCATAAGCAGAGTTCGCCCCATTACGTCTACGCGGCTTACGCGTGTACAACTATTTGGACGACTGGTTAATTGCTTCCCATTCAAAAGCTGCAGCAGTGCAGGATGGCCATCTAGTGGTGGCACACCTGTATCGACTGGGTTTTGTTGTAAACAGAGAGAAAAGCGTTCTCTGCCCCAGGCAAGTTACGCATTTTCTGGGTATGATCTTAGACTCCACCTCCATGGAGGTCAGGCTGTCTCAAGAACGGATAAGTGCCATCAAAGCATGCGTGCGCCAGTTCCGACGGGGACAGTCAGTCTCGTCGATGCGCTGCCAACGCCTGTTAGGAATGATGGCGTCGGCCGCTATAGCGCTCCCGTTAGGGATGTTGCGTATGCGGCCATTCCAAATATGGTACCTGTCTATGAAGCTCAACGCAGTCACAGACAGGCATCGCAGAGTAGTGGTGTCCTCCAGATGCAGGAAAGCCCTGGCGATCTGGAGAACCCCCTGGTTTCTCGCCGCGTCAGGCACTATGGGCATAGTGTCGCGTCGCGTGGTGGTGACCACAGACGCTTCCACCAAAGGCTGGGGAGCGGTCTGTGAAGGGAGAGGCGTGAACGGTCCCTGGTCTGTGACAGAAGCCGTGTCTCACATAAATGTGTTAGAGCTGCGAACAGTAGTCCTAGCTCTACAACACTTTCTGCCCAGGCTGAGTGGTCAGCATGTACTAGTGAGGACGGACAACACTGCGACCTTGGCGTATATAAATCGCCAGGGCGGAGTGCGCTCCCCGTCATTACACCATTGGGCGACTCGCCTGCTCCTGTGGGCAGCGAGGCACGTCCTGTCCCTCAGGGCAGTTCATATACCAGGCCACCTCAACTACGGTGCAGACCTGTTATCGAGGGGCGATCCTCGAGCAGCAGACTGGTGCCTTCACCCACAAGTGATAGGTCAGATCTGGGTGCGTTTTTTCAAGGCGCAGGTGGACCTGTTCGCGAACAGGCAGAACACCTGCTGCCCGCTCTGGTTCTCGCTAGGGGGCGACGATCCCCCACTAGGCATAGACGTGCTGGGCCACCAGTGGCCAGCCCTACCCCTATATGCTTTTCCCCCGATCCCGCTCCTCCAGCAGGTGCTGTGCAGGATTGCGGGCGAGGGCAGGGAATTGATATTGATAGCCCCCCACTGGCCCAACCAGCCGTGGGTGGCAGATCTGGTCAATATGTCAGTGCAGCAGCCTTGGGAGCTGCCTCTACGGAGAGACCTCCTAACGCAGGCGCACAGGACGGTGTGGCACCCCCATCCGGAGTGGTGGCGTCTCAAAGCCTGGCACCTGAAAGGTGCAGGCTCATAGCGTCAGGCTTGTCGGACACGGTGGTGGCTACAATACAGAGTGCCCGAGCTGTATCAACACGGGCTCTGTATACGCTGAAGTGGCGCAGTTTTGAGCAGTGGTGTGCTGCGCGTCAGCACGACCCCATTAACTGCGCGCTGGGCGTTATTCTCGAATTCCTACAGCAGTTGTTTGATGAGGGGAAGGCGGCTTCTACTCTCAAAGTGTACATGGCTGCCATTTCAGCCTGCCACGCAGGCATTAATGGCAGTTCTCCTGGCAGTCACCCGCTAGCGTCACGCTTTATGGCGGGGGTGAGACGGCTCAGGGTGCCAGAGAGACACCTCATACCCTCTTGGGATCTGCTAGTGGTGTTACGTGGTCTCACAGGGCCTCCGTTCTAGCCCCTGGAGACAGTGGACATAAAGTTTGTCTCTTTAAAGACTGCGCTGCTGCTGGCGTTAACGTCAGCAAAACGCGTTGGTGACATGCAAGCCCTGTCAGTCAGGCCATCGTGCCTTCAGTTCTCGATCGCTGGTGACAGAGTGGTTATGCGACCTAATGCTGCTTACACACCTAAAGTGGTGGTAACCCCATTCCGCAATCAGGTGATTGAATTAGCAGTTTTCTCGCCTCCTCCTTTTGCGTCAGCAGAGGAGGAACGTTTGAATAAACTCTGTCCAGTGCGCGCTCTCCGCTGTTACGCAGAGCGCACTAGAGCTTTCAGACAGTCAGATCAGCTATTCGTGTGCTTCGGTGCACGCGCAAAAGGCAGACCTCTATCAAAACCGAGCCTCTCCCGTTGGATAGTAGAGGCTATCGTGTTGTCTTATAAGAGCTTGTCTTTAGATCCCCCGGAGAAGTTGCATGCGCACTCTACGCGGGGGGTCTCGTCTTCCTGGGCCTTACTAAAGGGCGTCTCAGTGGAAGATATTTGCAAAGCTGCAAGCTGGAGTTCTCGCCACACTTTCATTAGATTCTATATGTTAGATGTGGCTGAACCTAGTTTTCTTCATAGCGTTCTGCGGGCAAGCGATCTCTGAATCCCTTGGCCTGAGAACGATAGATATGATAAGTGTGTTCATTAGTGTCTACATGTTATGTTGCACATGAAACATCCCAGGGTTTTCTTACGGGCGCAGGATCACGGATCCCTGTCGCCTATGATAAAGGTGGCCCTGTTAAATTCTTGGTGTTCTGCAGGCGAGCGATCTCTGAATCCCCTGACCTGAGAACGATGTATATGATAAGTGTGTTCATCGGTGTCTACATGTTTGTCGCACATGAAACACTCCAGGGTGGTTTCCTACAGGCGCAGGATCGCGATCCTTGCCGCCTATGACAAAGGTTGCCCTGTTAATATGTTCACCGCCAGCGGCCGTATGAACCTCTATGAGGGCAAAGGCTTCAGTAGAGCTGGTGTGTGTAATTGGCTGCCACTGTATTATCACGCGGGAATGTATAGGGTCCCATTGTGTTATATCGCAGTGAACTGCGATAAAGAACGTCTCGGTTACTTACGTAACCTCGGTTCCTTAAGCAGGAACCAGATATAACAAGGTTGGCGTGTACAGTGTTACCTTGGATTGATTGTCTTGCTCAGTTTCTTTCCAAGGCAGATCTGGGCGCGCGTAATGGTATTATAGTACTCCTGGCAGGCGGGGCCAGGAGCGCGCGCTGACAGATCTCGCGGCCTTTCAGGCGTGAATAGATAAATGCTTCGATTTGTAGCCATGACATGACGTCATGTACCATTGTGTTATATCTGGTTCCTGCTTAAGGAACCGAGGTTACGTAAGTAACCGAGACGTTTTTCAAAATAGCACTGAAATGGTTGTGGTGCAACCTCCTTCCATTTCAATTGCGCTACACTTCACAGAAAAATCCCTCGGAAGGGCCTTCAGTGTTGCCTATGAGTTCCAAGCAACATGGATCCCTCCTAATGAAAATGAAGCAGAAAGCAACTCGGCAGGGTAATTACTGGAAATACGAGCCATTGTGCTCCTCCACAATAGCCTGTCAGCCACTCATCTCCCTGCTAAGCTCCTGAAATGCCAGTGTGCAGGGTCCACACAAACACACACACACACCCACACGCACATATACGCGCACATCCAAGAGCACATACACCACAACAAAAGCTCATTCCATTCTGCTACTTCAGAAGATCAATGCACATGGCAATCACTAATCTTGCAGCGAGTGGATGGTGGGCTCCATGGACAGGCTTCAGCATCATCTGTTATGGTATAGCCACTCCAGCGTCTTTCGTCTCATCTCACTGAGCTACAGGTGTTACGGTATAGCCACTCCAGCGTCTTTCGTCTCATCTCACTGAGCTACAGGTGTTACGGTATAGCCACTCCAGCGTCTTTCGTCTCATCTCACTGAGCTACAGGTGTTACGGTATAGCCACTCCAGCGTCTTTCGTCTCATCTCACTGAGCTACAGGTGTTACGGTATAGCCACTCCAGTGTCTTTCGTCTCATCTCACTGAGCTACAGGTGTTACGGTATAGCCACTCCAGTGTCTTTTGTCTCATCTCACTGAGCTACAGACCATCTATAAGGGACATTTGCACTTCATGGACAGGGCCTTCAGTCTACAGCAACAACATATGATTTGTTTTCCTCTCTCTCTCTCTCTCTCTCTCGCTT